>NW_007726493.1:662232-675091 GCF_000696425.1 Galeopterus variegatus | reverse complement strand
CCCAGCCTGCATCTGGCTTCTGTGCCCTCCCCTTCCCCTGTCTCTGTGTCTGGCTCTGAGGTTGGCTGGTGTCTCTGGTCCACACTTCTCTGGGATCTCCTAGGGCAGCCCCAGCCTGCATCTGGCTTCTGTGCCCTCCCCTTCCCCTGTCTCTGTGTCTGGCTCTGAGGCTGGCTGGTGTCTCTGGTCCACACTTCTCTGGGATCTCCTAGGGCAAGAGCCCAGGGCACACGAGTTAAGGACATACTCACCTGGTGGCTGTGCAAGTGTGGGGTGGGCTGCTTTCTTTGGAGGGTTAAGGACGGGAAGCAGGGACTGAGGTTGGCCAGGGTTAGAGGTGTAACCCCTGCATCAGTCAGGGTACAACCAGGAGACAAATCACAACAGTTTGTTTTTTAACAGAGAGGATCAATAGAAATAATTGTTCATTAGGTAACTGAAAAGGCAAACTGGAACTTTAAGGGTATGACGAAATAGCAACTGCAGGAAGCAGCCACCACTCCTAGGGCTGGGGGAACGAAAGGAAGAGGTTGGAATTATTAAAAGTTAGAAACACAGAGGAAGGTCCTGAGGGCTGGGACCCAAACCTCTGAGGAGTGGGTGCTGCCGGCTGGTGCTGTTGTCTCGAGTGGCACCACGAGGCTGCTCCTGCAAGTGTTGAAGAGACTGCAAACTAGACTCGGCCTTTGCTACAGGCGCTGCTGCCGCCGCGGTGAATGGGAGCTGCTGGGGCGACGCTGGGAGGAACAGCAGAGATCGAGGCGAACAAAGGCAGGTCCCCGCCTCCTCCAGCCGCGCGGTCGCTCTCTGCCGCCCCCCGTCGGCAGAGCCTCGCAGGGAGCCACGGACGAAGCTGGAATTTGGTTTGCGGAGTCCCAGCCCCAGCGTCACAGAGCTGAGCACAGAAGGGCGGGTTTGAAGTCCAGCCCACACTGAAGGGGAGGGCGTTACCCAAAGGCACGAATACAAGGAAGTAGGGGTGTTGGGGGGTCGTTTTAGGGGCTGCCTACCACGGGTGCCTGGCTCGCTATGACTTGGACCTCAGTAGCACTAACTTTTTAAGAATAGAAGATAGCCATTCTGAACGAGTAACAAACTATAAAGGCTCAATTCAATACATGTTGAGTCTCCTGTTCTAATCAAATTACCCTCCACAACAAAGTTAATTTAAGGTATGTATAATGATACGCACAAGTATTATGGCGCCATATGGTAATTAGGCATCCATGTGGTATAGGCTCACCGAAAAGACTGTAATTAGTGTTACTTCTGCACAGCCAAACCCACTTGGCTTTTCTCTTTCTATTTGTTTGGGTCGCCAGTATCTATCATCAGCCTCCACGCTGATAGTTTTCTCTGATACCACCTACCTCTTAATTATCTTGCCACATGCAAACTCTGACACTCACATAAACGAAATTACAAAGCTTCTAGATAGTATCGTGCAATAGTTGGGTACTTTGTCTCTGCCCCCTTTCCTAGTGTTTTCCATTTCTCCCTTGCTCTGCAAACGAAAAACGCCTGAGCAGCAGGAGGCTTGAGGTAGCAACAATTGGGTCAGGAGGCTGTGAACTGAATTCCTGAAGGGAGGTGCTGACACAGCAGAACACCTGGAGAGAACAGCTCAAACTTGCCAGCATTTCAGAATGGTTGACTCGAATTATTAAAGCAGACGCCCCTAGATCTCCCATCACAGGTTGCAGATTGTGCAGGGTAATGCTAGCAGGGAGTAAAATCTCTCAACTTTCAGAGGAATAAAAAAGTAAACATGCAAACAGAGGCAAGAGAACATATTCGTATTGAATGAGCTTCAGTTTTTTGGGACCTGTTGTCAGATCATTTCTTGTATTGATGGGGAAGAACAAGGAAAAATGAGGGGCAAACGGGAAAGGAACTGCCAGGGCAGGAATAGGGTGGGATAGGTGGGAGAACTGGTGAGCTAGAGACCTGTGGAGTATGGTTGCCAGATAAAATACATGATATCCAGTTAAATTTGTAATGCCAGATTTAACAAAAATACAGGACTGTCAGTTAAATTTGAATTGCAGACAAACAATTAAAAATGTTTAAGTATATCCTGTGAAATACTTAAGACATACTTATACTAAACATTAATGTTGTTTACCTGCAATTCAAATTTACCGGAGTCCTGTATTTTTATTTGCTAGATCTTGCAACCCTACTCCAAGGTCAGTCTCTCACTTTCATCCTGGAATTTGTCTTATCATCTCTGAGGGTCACATTGCTGTGGGGACAAAGGGGCTTCCTGCCCTTTCTGATGGCCCTGCTTCTGACATTAATCCTGCCCTCCTCCCCTGCTGCTCTCTTCCCCTGTCCCTGTTGCCCCAGGCCCCAAAACCCCTGGCCCCCAACCCCAGGCAGCCCCAGGGGCAGCATACTGAGGAATAAGTTGCCGCATGCTTATCCAAGTCCTCCTGCCCTCTCTCCCCAACATGTTTAGTAGCACATGCCCCCCAACCTAGTCTTCTTGAGTGCTGTGCCTCCAAGTCTCTAAGCACCCACAATGTCAGTGTGTGTAAATCTAGCATGACAGACAGATTTTGAGACTAAAGGAGGATTTTGGGTATGGGTTTAAATGTGGGCAAAACATTGCTGAGCAGTTCATGTCAAAAGGAATTTAGTTTGCTCCTTAGTGAGTAGCCTGGGCAGGTAGTTGGAAATCTACCCCTGTTGGGCTTCTCCCAAAATTCCACTTTCAGGTTTTACAGTATAGTGGATCCCATTTTAGTGGTCGAGATTTTTGATTAACAAAACAGAAGAAGCCATGAGAACTATTCACTTGTTCATTGTGGAAGGGGAAAACAAAATTTGGATTTCCAAGGTTTCTAACAAACCAGAAAAAGATGGGTTCCATTAAATGCCAATCTCTTCCTCTAATTTGCTCTCTATCCTTCTATCTAATTGCAGTATGAGTAAAGCTGTCGCCTGCTACTTGGAGAAAGCTCTTTCTTTGACAGGTGTCCAAACAATGGAAATTTCCTGGATTCTTTACTGCATTTTCTCAAAGATAGAGAACATATGCTGACTTTTTAAAAGCTAGCTGTTACTAGGGGCAAAAAGAAGCACAACAGAAAAATGCTTACTTTCAGATTCCCCCATATAGGCAAAAAACTTCTTCCTATAGAAATGAACGATGACAAAAATGCCCATGCTGTTCTTCTTAAATCGGGACCCAGGTTCTCATACTGCAGGTTACTAGATCCCAGGTGGGATGCTAAGACAGGGAGGATAAAAGAAACAAGATAAAATCTAATTCTTAGAACTGGGGTGCAGTGTTGGACTAAATGGTTCCTGCTGCCAGGCTGATCTCATCCTCCTTCCCCTCTGCTCCAGCAACCCGAGCTGCTCATTATTCTCTGAATGCTAGAGCTCTTTCTCTCCTCGGTGCCCGTGCCCTTGCTGTTCCTTTAGCCCAGCTATCCCCAATTCCATCCCCCTGACTACTACTTCCTATCCATTAGCATTCAACATGGGAAATGCCTCCTCTAGGCAGCCTCCCACCCTGGCTCTCCCAGGCTGTGTTGGGTGACTTTCTGGTGTGTTCCTACAATAACCTCTGCTGTGGTCCATCATTGCATGAATCACAGTATGTAGCACTTGCTGGTTTTGGTCTCAGTCTCCTCCGTGGGGTTGGAATGCCTTGAGGTCAGAGGCTGTGTCTCATTCATCTTTGTACACCTGAGTCTAGCACCGTGCCTGGTCCACATTGGGCAGGTAGGTGCTCAGTGAATGGCTGCATGGACATCTTGATAATTAACTGTAGCATGTTGGCTGGAGGAACCTCAAGTCAATCAAGCCTACCTGGAGATTCTGACGATAGTAACAGGGCCTACACGTTATTTTCAAGATTTCCAAATGCCCACTGGATAGCACACGTTTACCTCCTGACAAAAATGTCCACTTGCATTGTTTCTGGCTGGAATAATATTAACCCTCTCTGATGAACTCAGTTTTTTCATGAAGAGCAGATGTATTTGTCTGTTACTATTATATCCTTGTTTTTTAAAAAAAATATGCATATGATCGCTTAAGTGCAATTTTTGGGGGGGTAGGAGGAGGCTGGAATAATATTAACCCTCTCTGATGAACTCAGTTTTTTCATGAAGAGCAGATGTATTTGGCTGTTACTATTATATCCTTGTTTTTTAAAAAAAATATGCATATGATCGCTTAAGTGCAATTTTTTGGGGGGTAGGAGGAGTAATTAAAATCACCAACTAAGTTGCACATGATAACAAATGGTTTCTTTGGTGGTGAAAAGGTGAGGTGCCAACTTTATGTCATTATTCATTCATTTATTCAAATTTATTGAGCACCTATTACACACCAGGTTGTTTTAGGAGCATCAGAAATAGCAATGAACAAGATAAAGAAGATCCTGACCTCCTGGAGTTTACCTTCTATGAGGGTGAAAGAGATAAGCAATAAATACATAAGAAAATATCTGATATGGGCCAGCCCGGTGGCGCACTGGATAGTGCGCCGCTTGGGAAGCGTGGTGGCGCTCCCGCCGAGGGTTCGGATCCCACATACAGACCGGTTCCCGCTCACTGGCTGAGCGAGGCGCGGGAGCAACACCGAGGGTTGCAATCCCGTTGCCGGTCACGGAAAAAGACAAAAAGACAAAAAAAAAAAAAAAGAAAATATCTGATAATAGTAAGTGCTACTCAGAGAATGGACCAGAGGGATGTACTGGAGTGACTGGGTGGAAGGGAAGGCCTTTGCCAGGAGGTTATATTTAAGCTGACACCTAAGTGGCAAAAATATTAGAATGAAGAACACTTCAAGAAGAGGAAACAATGCAAAGGGCCTCCAACGCAGGAACAAATGTGGCATTTGTGTGTTTACTTGTCTTTCATCTGTCTCCTCCACTGGCCTGTAAGCTCTATGACAAGAGGGACCATGTCTATTTTATTTACCAACATATTCCCAGTGCCCTGCCTACTTCCTGCCTGGCACATAGTACGTGCTCAATATATATCAAAGAATAATGACTGATCCTCTGCCCACCATTCTTGCCTAAAGCCAGGGCAGGATCCTGCAAGTGTGGGCCAAGGGATCTCGGATGGGGAGAATAGAGTGAGGCAGAAACTGGATTCCTTGCACTGAGAGTCTGGCAGGGAGTGAGGGCTCAGGAACTCATGGACCGGGTGAGTGAGCATCAGGCTTCAGCCACCCCTTTCCAAGCTTCACGTTTGGGCTGCTTATTTTCTGTGCTTATGGGAATCAGAGATCAGACCTGGCTGAATTCATTCTTATCAGTTAGCTGCACAGTAATTTCTGGGCAAAAGGAAGCTTCTAATTAAGAGTTCAAATCCTCCAGAAGCCATATGCTAAGCCACATATGTGGAAAAATCCCTGGCTGCCTTCTCTGGTATAAGGATGATAACAGCTAACTGGCATGCTGCTCTGAGCAAGCTGGGCCTTTAACACAAATAAAACAACCACAACATCTACAAAAAATCTGCAGCTGCTGGCTCTAGGGACTGGGGTTATTTGAGGGCCCGTCTCCCACCAGCTGCTTTTTTCTCTTTTGTTAGGTCCTGAGATATTTAAGGTCTTGGAAGACTCTGGGCCTACTTCACTCTGTATCAAATATCTTAATTTCTACCCATATCCCACATTAGGTATAATGCATTTTGCTCTTGCTCTAAAACATTTGAAAGGGTTTTGTTTCAGTTAGCTAATGATGTGTATCAAATCACCTCAAAACCTAGTGTCTTAAAACAATAATGTATTCTATTTCATGGAGAGGTTCTGCTTCAAGTGGTACTAGATGGGACAGTGGATGACTGCAATCATCTGAAGGCTAGACAGAGAGTTGGGCTTTAGGAGTCAGCTGGAGCTTGTCTGGGAGTTCAGTTGGGGCTGTTGGTTGGGGGGCCTTGGTTCTTTTCCATGGGGACATCTTCATGTGGCTGCTTGGACTGCCTTATAGCATGGTGGCTGAATTCCAAGAAAGAGGAAGCAGAAGCTGCCAGGTCAATTAAAAGCTAGTCCTAGAATTGGCATAGTATTCCTTCCCCTATATTTTATTAGTCAAAGCAGTGACAAGCATGGCCCACAGGCATCGTGGGAGGGAACTGCACAAGGGCATAAATACTGGGGGATATGTTCACCTGGACCATCAAAATGACAGTCTATGAAAAGTTAAATAATTATTAGTTTGGTACCTCAAAAAATAAAACATAGAATTACCATATGACCTAGCAATTCCACTTCTGGGTATACACCCAAAAGAATTGAAAGTAAAGACTTGAGCATGTATTTGTTCACCCATTATTCACAACAGCCAAAAGGTAGAAACAAACCAAAAGTCTATTGACTGATGAATAGGTAAACAAAATGTGGTATTGTTTTAGTCCATTTGGGCAGCAAAAATAATGCTATAGACTAGGCGGCTTATAAACAACAGAAATTTATTTCTAACGGTTCTGGAGGCTGGGAAGTACAAGATCAAGGTGCTGGCAGATTCGGTGTCTGGTGAGATCTCTATTCATAGAGAGCCATCTTTTTGCTGTGCCTTCACATGGTAGAAAGGGTGAGGGATCTCTCTGGGGTCTCTTTATAAGGACACAAATCTTATTCCTAATGAAGGCCCTTATGACCTAATCACCTTCCAAAAGCCCCACCTTGTAGTGCAGTCACCTTGGGGATACTTTCAGAACCATAGCCCATGGCTGAGGGACCCAGCCCTCAAAGCAGACCCAGGTCTCTTTCTAGGACACCACATCCCAGGCCTGGTTCAATTGGCCAGGGAGGCAAAAGTCAATTTTGATATTCCAATTACTAAATGATCAGGTCAACCTTAATGCTTCCCACTGAAGAAAGCTTTCTAGCCCCATTTTTTTTTTTTTTTTTTGCTATTTACTTAGGTATAATATTCATGCAGGAAAGTGTACATATATGCTTACAACTCAATACATTTTTATGCACTAACACTCTTTTAACCAACCCCCAGGTCAAGGAATAGAACATTACCAGTGACCAGGAAACCGACTAGTTACTAATGCCTCATCTCACCTAAGGTTAACAATATTTGGACTAATAACATAGATTAGTTTTTACCAGTTTTTGTTCTTTATATGAATAGAATGATACAGTATTTCTTTTTTGTATCTAGCTTCTTTTGCTCAAGCTTACATTTATAAGATTCATCCAGATTGTGTGTAACAGCAGTTTGTGTTCTTATTGCTGTACAGTGTTCCATTGTGTGAATTCACCACAATTTAAAAAATTTATTATGTTGTTGATGGACATTTGGGCAGTTTCCAGTTTGGGGCTATTACGAATAGTGCAGCTAGGCACATCTTAGTACTTTTGTCAGGGGAAACACATGCTGCATTTCTGTGGGAATTACCTAGGAGTGGAATTGCTGGGTCATACCGTATATTTATGTTTAGCATTAGTGATACTGCCAAGCAGTTTTCCAAACTGTTAGCCCCATTCTTAATCTTAAAGTGAATGCCTCTACCCCCATTTTATCCCTTCTTAAGAGTTGTGACAAAGCTCAAACATGACTTTCACATGCAAGATTTACAAATTTCTACCAAAACATTAGTACTAACATTTCAAAATAAATAAATGCATTTGTGAAATTCTCAGCAGTGGCAGAGTGAAAAAGCAAAGAATGGGATGACAGTTATAATGCTGAAATGCTAAGATGGTTTTCTTTGTTGCCCAGAGGGTTGGGAGCCTTTTGCAAAAGCTGCTGCCAATCAGGCTTGCTGATCTTTACAGGGCTAATTAACAGCACTTGGGCAAGCAAGGGGGGGCAGGTGCCTGCACAGTGATGGGAATTGAGCCATCCTAGGGCTTATGACTAATTACAAACACAAAGAGCACTTAAAGGCTAAGATAAAAAAAAATAACAAAAAACAATTCTAATGTCAGAATGCCTGTGATTGCATAGCTTGGGGACAGGGGTGCCAGAAAAAATCTACTACTAAGTCACGCAGTGCCCTACGTCATGCAGCCCTCCTTCCAAGCATGTAGTGTGTAAGGGCTTCCTTTGTGTCATGCAGGCATTGGGAGGAGTGTGTCAATTCCACTTCCAGGGGTGCCCCGGGCCCTAGCATGATAAATCTGTTATTCCCTTGCTCTCACTAAGCATGGAAGAGCAGATTGAGGTAATCCAGGACCCTGCAGGAGTGGGTGGGGTGAGGTTTTGTGTAAGCTTTGATCCCCATTAGCTACAAACCACAAATAGTCCATAAGGTATGCAAATTAGGTCCCAATTAATAGCACTTATTAACATCTCCTAAAACCATGTAGGACAATCTGTGAGTGTTTGCCAGGGAGGAAAGCAACACTTGTGCACCTCATTGCAAAAGCGTGTCTGGTCAGGCGAAAAACCCCGGGCTTGCTGAGAGGGAAGAATGAAGCTGAAACTGAAAGGCTGCTTTGGTGCCTTCCGGTCATCTGGAAAAGTGTCCACACAGTTCAGGCTGGAGGAGTGATTTGAAGTGAGATGAGGAATCAGAGAATGAGCTGCACTGCTTCCCCTTCCCTCGGGGCACTGCCTGGTCCAGGCCCTAATGAGTTCTGAATGTACAATAACAGATCCTCCCACCAGCCTCTGAGAAGAGACCAGAACAACCCAAGACCCCAAAAAACTGGAAGAAAGGGGCTAGGCTAGGGGGTGGGGGTGGGGTAGGGAGAAGAAAACAAACTATTACCTAAGAGAATGGTGAAAAGTTGTTTGCACTAATAGTCTTGCTGTAGAGCGGGGGCGGGGGTGGGGGTGGGGGGGTTATCTTACCTGATCCACGGATCCCTTTGGCTATTTAGGGAAGCCTAGGGAACACTTCTCAGAATACATTTTTAAATGTATAAAATATAACATATAGTATTATGTTAAAGCACAGCTCTCAAAATATTTAAAATATAATATGGTGACAAATGTGCTTTTTTACTAACACAGGAATTATCAAGATTCAGTAGCAGATTCAATGACTACAATAGTTTCAAAGAAATGATGAGCATAAGCAATATTTCAAGATATCTACATATGTAATATAATACAAAAATATCTGTAATTTCTCTTAGTGAGAGTCACAGGTGCTGCTAATTTTCCTGTGGTGTGTTACCTAAATTCATAATTGAAGGAAATGTGAAATTAACTAAACTTGATAGTTAGTGAAAATAAAGATGTAACTTTTTTCCCATTCACGTTTACAAACTTCCTGCCTTTTTTTTTTAACTCTTTAAAAAATATTTAATTGACACATTGTAATTGTGCATGCTTATGGAATACAATCTGATGTTTTGATAAATATATATGTTGTATAATGATCAGGTCAGGGTTGTTAGTAACCATCACCTCATGCATTTATCATTTCTGTGTGGCAGAAACATTCAAAAGCCTCTCCTCTAGCTGTCATGTAATACGCAAAACTTAACTGTCAACCATAGTCACCCTACTGTGCAATAGAACACCGGAACTTATTCCTCCTATGTAATTGTAATTTTGTACCTGTCGGCCAACCTCTCCTTGTTTTACCTTCATCCTTCCTGTCCCCAGCAAACTTCTAACCACATATTCCTTAGATTAAGAATCCCTTGTCTAATATCATTTGCCAATGGCATAAAAATGGATTTAAAAAGATATATTCAAGGTTATTAATAAATGTTTCCCTTGCTTTAAAAGACTTAGCAACAATTAAAATGATTCTTATAAAAAATTATTCTTATGGATATCGACATTAAAAAGATTTTAATGCCTCTTTAGAGTACTTGTATCAAGATGCAAAGATTCATTCATTCATCCATTTACCTAAGAAGGATGTACTGAGCACCAATCCATTAATTAGGGATGAAACTATCCATAGTGATGTCATTATTTAGCTGATGGCAGACAGGTAGCTGGTCACCGAAGAGTTGTTCTTTCCTTCCATCAAGTGGACTTGTGCTGGAAAGTTGCTACCAAGCCACGGACCATAATTCCCTCCCCCTTGTATCATGTAAGGGGGAGTGATATCATGAGTTTTCGTCAATAGAATGTGTTCCAGGCCAAGACATTTTTTTTTCAATGAACTTTGTTTTTAGAGCAGTTTTAGGTTTACAGTGACATTGAGTAGAAGATACAGAGATATCCCATATACACTTTGCTCTTCACCCTCACAGCCTCCCCCACTATCAGCACCCGCAACCAGAGTGGTACATTTGTTACAGCTGATGAACCTACACTGACAGACCATTATCACTCAAAGTCCTCAGTTTACATGAGTGTTTATTTTTTGTATAGTACCTTCTATGGTTTTTGACAAATGTACAATGACACGCATCCACCATTTCAGTATCATACAGAGTAACTTCACTGACCTAAAAATCCTCTGTGCTCCGCCTATTCACCCCTCCCTCACCCCAACTCCTAGCAACCACTGGTCTTTTTACTGTCTCTGTAGTTATGCCTTTTTCAGAATGTCATATAATTGGAACAATACAGTACGTAGCCTCTTCAGACTGGCTTCTTTCACTTAGTAGTATGCATTTATTTCTTCCATGTCTTTTCATAGCATGGTAGGTCATTTCTTTTTAGTGCAGAATAATATTCCATTGTCTGGATGTATCACAGTTTATTCACCTACTGAAGGACATCTTGGTCGCTTCAAGGCTTTGGCAATTATGAATAAAACTGCTATGAACATCCATGTGCAGGTTTTTGTAGAGACATAAGTTTTTAACTCTTTTTGGTAAATACCAAGGAATGAAATTATTGGATTGTACAGTAAGAGTATGTTTAGTTTTGTAAGAAACTGTCAAACCATCTTAAAAGATGGATGTACCATTTTGCATTCCCACCAGCAATGCATGAGAGCTCCCGTTGTTCCACACACTCAACAGCATTTGGTGTTGTCAGTGTTCTGGATTTTGGCCATTCTGATAGTTATGTAGTGGCATCTCATTGTTTGAATTTGTGTTTCCCTAATGACATGTAATGAGGGCATCTTTTCAGATACTTATTTACCATCTGTATGTTGTCTTTGGTGAGATATCTGTTGAGGTCTTTGCCCATATTTTAATTGGATTGTTTGTTTTTTTATAGTTGTGTTTCAAAGTTCTTTGTATATTTTGGATGACAGTTCTTTATCAGATATGTCTTTTGCAAATATTTTCTCCATCTGTGGCTTGACTTCTAATTCTATTGACAGTGTCTTTTGCAGAGCTGAAAAATTTAATTTTAATCAATTCCAGCTTATCAATTTTTTCTTTTATGGATCATGCCTTTGGTATTGTATCTAAAAAGTCATCACCATACCAAAGGTCATCTAAGTTTTCTCCTATGTTATTTTCTAGGAGTTTTTTAGTCTTGTGTTTTATATTATGTCTATGATCCATTTTGAATTAATTTTTGTGAAGGGTCTGTGTATAGATTCTTTTTTTGTTTGTTTTTTTTTGTTTTTTTGCATGTGGATGTCCAGTTGTTCCAGGACCATTTTTGGAAAGACTGTTTTTGCTCCGTTGTAATGCATGGACTCCTTTGTTAAAGATCAGTTGACTATATTTATGTATTTATGTGGGTGTATTTCTGGGTTCTCTATTCTTTTTTTTTTTTTTTTTTTTCTTTTTTTTTAATTTTTTNATACCACATTGTCTTATTACTGTAGCTTTATAATGGGTCTTGAAGTAGAATAGTGTCAGTCTTCTGACTTTGTTCATCTCCTTCAATAATGTATTGGCTATTCTTTGTCTTTTGCCTCTCCATAGAAACTTTAGAATTATTTTGCCTATATCCATAAAATAACTTAGTGGTATTCTGATTGGGATTGCATTAAATCTGTTGATCAAGTTGGGAAGAAATCACATCTGGACAATATTGAGTATTCTTATTCATGATCATGGAATATCTATTCATTTATTTAATTTTTTCTTTGATTTCTTTTATCAAGAGTTTTGTACTTTTCCTCATGTAGATATTGTACATACTTTGTTAGATTAATATCTAAGTATTTCATTTTTGGGAGTGCTAATGTAAATGGTATTATGTTTTCATTTCAAATTCTACTTGTTCATTGCTGGTATACAGGAAAGTGATTGACTTTAATATATTAACTGTGTCTCCTGCAAACCTTGTTACAATCACTTAATAGTTGCAGGAGTGTTTTAAAGATTCTTTCAGATTTTCTGCATAGATAATTATGTCATCTGTGAACAAAGGCAGTTTTAATTCTTCCTTCCTAATTAGTACACCTTTTATTCCCTTTTTTTTTCTTATTGCATTAGCTAGAACTTCCATCACAATGTTGAAAAGTAGTGATGAGAGGGGACATCTTTGACTTGTTCCTGATCTTAGTGGGAAAGCTTAAGGTTTTGCACCATTAATTAGGATGTTAGCTGTTTGTTTTTGTAGATATTCTTCATCAAGTTGGGGAAGTTCCCTTCTATTCTTAGTTTCCTTAGAGTTTTTATCATGAACGGGTATTGGATTTTATCAAAGGCTTTTCCTGCATTATGTGATTTTTATATTTTCTTCTTTATATATCATGTGATATGATCATGTAATTTTTTTCCTTAGTGTGTTGATATGATGAATTACATAAGTTGATTTTTGAATATTGAACCAACCTTGCATACCTGGAATAAATTCCATTTGATTGTGCTGAATAATTATTTTTATACATTGTTGGATTTGGTTTGCTAAAAATTTGTTGAGGATTTATGCATCTATATTCATGAAAGAAAAGAGATGCTCTGGTCTGTAGTTGGTCTGTAGTTTTCTTGTAGTGCCTTTGTCTGGTTTTGGTGTTATGGTAATGCTGGCTTCATGGAATGAGTTAGGAAGTATTTCTTCTGCTTCTGTCTTCTGGAAGATATGGTAGAGAATTGGTATAATTTC
>NW_007726493.1:658977-661062 GCF_000696425.1 Galeopterus variegatus | reverse complement strand
GGAATTGGTATAATTTCTTCCTTGACTGGTAGAATTTACCAGTAAACCTATCTGGGCCTGGTGCTTTCTGTTTTAGAAGGTTATTAATTATTGATTTAATTTCTTTAATAGATATAAGCCTATTCAGTTTGTCTATTTCTTCTTGTGTAAGTTTTGGTAGATTGTGTCTTTTAAGGAATTGGTCCACTTCATTTAGGTTATTAAGTTTGTGGGCACATAGTTCATAATATTCTTTTATTATTCTTTTAAAGTTCATGGGCTCTGTAGTAATATCTCCTTTTACATTTTTGATATTAATAATTTGTATCCTCTTTTGTTCTTAGTTAGCTTGGCTAGAGAATTATTGATTTTATTAATCTTGTCACAGGACCAGCTTTTGGGTTTTTTTGATTCTATTGATTTCTTATTTTCAATTTCATTGATTTCTGCTCTAATTTTTTTTTCTTTTTTCTATTTGTTTACTTTGGAATTAATTTGCTCTTCTTTTTCTTGTTTCCTAAGGTAGAAACAAATTTCCATAAGTTGTATTTCCCTTTTCCCTTAGTTCAAAATATTCTAAAATTTCTCCTCAGATTTCTTNGTATGAGAGTCTGAGTGGCCTGGGTGTGAAAGACCCACCCTCAGTGTGGGTGGGAACCATGAGATCTGCTGGGGGTCCAGAGAGAACAAAAGACAGAGGAAAGAGGTGAAGCTCTCTCGATCCGCTGGAGCTGGGATACACTCTTCTCTCCTGTCTGTGGATATCAGTGTTTGAGACTCTTTAGCTTTTGGGTTCCAGAACTTACACCAAGGACACCATCAGCTTCCCTGGTTCTGAGGCCTTTGGACTTGGACTGAGCCATGCTACTGGCATCCAGTTTATAGACGGCCTATCATGGGACTTTTCTTCATAGCCACGTGAGCTAATTCCCCTAAGAAATCCCTCTCATATAATTATAATATATCCTATTGATTGTGTCTCTTTGGAGAACCCTGACTAATACAATGTTTAAAATGGATTTCTTGTAGACAACATTTAGTTGGGTCTTGTTTTTTGATCTGCTCTAATAATTTCTGTCTTTTAATTGGCATATTTAGACCATTTATGTTTAAAGTGATTTTTGATATAGTTAGATTAATAGCTACCATATTTGTTACTGTTTCTACTTGTTATACTTGTTCTTTGTGCCTCTTTTTATCTTCCACTCTTTTCCTGACTTTTGTGGTTTTAATTAAGCATTTTATATGATTCTATTTTTTGTCTGTTGTTAGCATGTCAGTTTTACTACTACTTTTTTTTTTAGTGGTTTCCCTAGAGTTTGCAGTATACCTTTACAACNTAAGTTGTATTTCCCTTTTCCCTTAGTTCAAAATATTCTAAAATTTCTCCTCAGATTTCTTCTTGACCTATGTGTCAATTACAAGAGTGTTGTTTAATCTCCAAGTATTTTGGAATTTTCCAGCTTTCTTTCTGTTATTTATTTCTAGTTTAATTGCATTGTGGTCTGAGAGCAGACATTGTATGATTTTTATTCTTTTAAATTTAAGATGTGTTTTATGGCCAACTGTGTGGTTTATGAATATCTTGATGAATGTTGCATGTGAGCTTGAGAAGAATGTGTATTCTGCTGTTGTTGGATGAATTAGTCTATAGATGTCTGTTATATTTAGTTGATTGATGGTATTGTTGAGTTCAGCTGTGTCCTTACTGGTTTTCTGCCTGCTGGATCAGTCCATTTCTGATAGAGGTGTGTGGTAGTCTCCAACTATAATAGTGGATTAATCTATGTCTCCTTGCACTTATATCATTTTTTGCCTCATGTATTTTGATGCTCTGTTTTTAGGTGCATGCATATTAAGGATTGTTATACCTTCTTGGAGAATTGACCCCTTTACTAATATGTGATGCCCCTTTTTTATCCCTGAAAACTTTCCTTGCTTTGAAGAGTGTTCTGTTTGGAATTAATATATGTACTTCTGTTTTCTTTTGATTACTGTTAGCATGGTATATCTTTCTTCATCCCTTTACAAAACTGTGTCTTTATGTTTGTGAAGGTTAATTCTAGATGTCAACTTGGTTAGATGAAGGAATGCTGAGAAACCTGG
>NW_007726493.1:655397-657731 GCF_000696425.1 Galeopterus variegatus | reverse complement strand
GACTTTTGTGGTTTTAATTAAGCATTTTATATGATTCTATTTTTTGTCTGTTGTTAGCATGTCAGTTTTACTACTACTTTTTTTTTTAGTGGTTTCCCTAGAGTTTGCAGTATACCTTTACAACTAATCCAAGTCCACTTTCAGATAACACTGCACCACTTCATGGACTGTGTGAGTATCTTATAATAATAAAACAATTCCAGTTCCTCCCTCAAGTCTCTTGTATCATTGCCATCATTTATTTCATTTATACATAAGCATACACATACACATATGTGTGCACACACATATATAGCATACATAACTGAACACATTGTTGTTATTATTTTGAACGCTTTTATCTGTTAGATCAATTAAGAACATGAAAAACCAAAGTTTTTATTTTAACTTCGCTTATTTCTTCTTGGATGCTCTTCCTTTCTTTATGAAGATCTGGGTTTCTAACCTATGTAATTTACTTCTCTCTGAACTTCCTTTAATATTTCTTACAAAGCAATTCTCCTGGCAACACATTCTCTCAATGTTTGTTTATCTGAGAAATTCTTTATTTTTCCTTCACTTTTGAAGGTCAATTTTTTGCAAAATTCTAGATTGATGACATTTTCCTCTCAACAATAAATATTCCTCTCCACTCTCTTTTTGCTTGCATTGTTTCTGTGGAGAAATTGAATATATATGTGTATTTTTTCTCCTGTATAGATTAGGTGCTTTTTTCTCTGGCCTTTTCTAAGATTTTTTCCTTAACTTTGATTTCTCTGAAAATTGATATGATTTGCCTATGTGTAGTTTTTTTGGTATTTATTCTGCTCAGAGTTCTCTGAGCTTCCTGGATCTGTGGCTTGGTGTCTGACATTAATTTGGGATAATTCTCAGTCATTATTGCTTCAAATATTTCTTCTCTTCCTTTTTCATTTTCTTCTCCCTCTGGTATTCCCATTAAGCATAGGTCATTCCTTTTGAAGTTATCCAGTCATAGACTTTGGCCATGTCCAGTCTACTAACAAGTCCATCAAAGGCATTCTTCATTTCTGTTACAGTGTTTTTTATTCTTTCTTAGAAATTTCTGTCTCTCTGCTGGCATTGTCCATCTTTTCTTGCATGCTGTCTAGTTTCTCCATTAGAACATTTAGCATATTAACCATACTTGTTTTAATTTCCTGGACTGATAATTCAATATCCTTGCTTGCTCTGTCTTTCTAAATGTTTTTTTGCCTTTTAGTATGCCTTGTAATTTTTTTGTGATCATTGGACATAATGTATTGGATAGAAGAAACTGAGGTATATAGGACTTTCATAATGTGGTGGTAGAGTGTAGGGAAGAGGAAGTATACTGTAGACCTCTGATTTGGAGGAGCCTGTGCCTCTGGACTGTGAACTTCCCAAGTGCTTCTTAGTGCACCCATTCCCTTACCTTATTTGGGACAGGATGGTTACAGTGAGCTGGAGTTGAGCATTTCCATTCCCCAGGGTTGATTAGACTCTAAAAAAACTGCCAATAGTTTAAGCTCTAGTAAAATTGGTTTTTTTTCAGGACAGGCCTTGTTAAAAACAGTGGAATGCTCTGGTGTGTTTCATAATGGCTCTTTTTCTCCTCCTCCTGCCAGAAGCACAAGGGGATTTTTCCATAGTATTCACTGTGAGGACCTGTCTGAGCTCCTGGAGGTAATACTCACAAAAGTGTGGGTTCTCCCCTTAAGACTGGAGTTTTTAATCCTCAGACTTGTCCACACTGAGCCTCCAGCGATTAGTCAATTACAGATCAGATTTTCCTATCCTGGCACTGGTTCCTATAGAGGTATCTACTTGTAGATTTCTGCTCCAAGAAGTTGTGATTCTCTGTATTTTCCTGTCTCTCCAGTTGTGCAGACAACCGTTTTCCTTGTGACTTCACTTCTCTAAGAAGAGTTGTTGATTTTTCAGTTTATTCAGCTTTTTACTTTTTGTTAGGATGAAGTGATGACTTCCAGGCTCCTTACATGCTGGGCTGATGGTTGTTACTTTTAACAGAAATCATGATCATGACCTATTCACATACCTCAGGCCAAGGCTTTTAAGAAGCGGACATGTGTTCTTTACTTTCTTTCTTCCCCTGTCTACCAGTTGAAATTTGGAGAGATCAGCCTGAATCTCAGAATGACTGTATAGAACAGAGCACTCTCATCCCCATTTTACTATTACTTAGGTCCATTTTGGATTTTACGGGATTAAATAATAAACTTCCATTGTGCTAAACAATCAAGATTTGGGGGCCTGTCTGTTATAGAAACTGGTGTGTTACATCAACAGACTTTGCTTAGGAATGCTGCCTGGGGATCCCCATTTCTCTGCTAATCA
>NW_007726493.1:649305-654573 GCF_000696425.1 Galeopterus variegatus | reverse complement strand
ATCTGGGAAACAGAAGTGAACACAGTGAGGTGGAGGCTGTGCTTCTCTTATTTCTACTGTTCCTTCTGGCCAGCATGGTTGTGAAACTGCAAGTAGTAGTAAACTCTCCTACAGTGGCTTAAACAGACAGGAGCTTATTCTCACACAGCAGGAAGTTTGGATGTAGGCAATCACTGGACTGGTTCATAAGTTTATTAAATATCAGAGTTCATCAGGATCAGTAGCTGTGCAACTCTTTTGGACTTTCCTTCATGGTTACGAGGCCATTGTTGCAGCCGCAGCCATCACAGCTATATTCAAGGCAAAACGAAACAAGACAAAGACAAACTAGGAAAAGGGGAATGGGGAACAGCAATGCCAACCATGTCTGCTTCTTTTTATCAGAAGGTGAACATTTCCCCAGAATCCGTCACAACGATTTACCCATAGGTCTCACTGTCCAAAATTGAGCATGTTGTGTTCTGAACAAAATTAGAATTCTACCTCCAAGAAAGAAGGGGGAAAGGTGTGGGAGTACCCTAATGCATAGAGTTCATGGCCTCTGCCTTCAAGGATCTAATATGGTTTGTAGAGACAAAACACATGAATGGATATTGTCCCCCCTTAGCCACAGTTTTGCTTTTTGTGGTTTCAGTTTCCTGCAATCAACTGCAGTCTAAAAGTATTGCAGTATTTTGAGAGTGAAAGAGAGGGAGAGACTACATTCTTGTAACTTTTATCACATTAAGTTGTTATAATTGTTCTATTTTATTACTAGTTATTGCTGTTAATCTCTTACAGTACCTAATTTATAAACTAAACTTTATTGTAGGTATGTATAGGAAAAAACATAGTAATATAGGATTAGGTATGATTTGTGGCTTTAGGGACCCACTGGGGGTCTTGGAACATATCACCCACATAAGTGACAGAGCAGACGTTTTGAGGAGACGGGGACTCTAATGCAGCCCATCCTCATGTTAAGGAGGACTGATGTGAAAGGCTGGGTTTCAGTGGATTCTGTGGGCAGCCTATTACTTGCTATACTGTGTCATGCTGTCACCTGTCAGAGCAGAAGGATATTCTGAGAAAATGTCCAGATGAAGTGCTTTCTTCAGGGTTGACGGGCAGGGAGTGGTGAAATTGTCCTGGCCCTGGATGAACAGAAAGGGACAGCAGGGTTTGAAGAGAGTCCCGAGCCCAAGTCCAGAAGTTATTTTGTGAGTAGAGTGATCCTCTGGATGCTGGAAACAATATAGACGTCCACTTGTCTGTAATTAGCCCAGTCCCCATAGTCACCTAGTCATAGTACCAAACCCTAAATTTACATTCAGAGAGTAAGAGACCATCACCCTGGAGTCATTGGCACTTTCTTTTTGGTACCAGATTTATTGAAATTAATGATCCCAATCCCATATGGAGTTCTCTGGATCTTTTAGATAATAAATTTGCTTTTATGGTAGCAGTGCTCCTGCTAAGGAGAAATGAGTGTTTTCTGTAAGTTTTTATGTTAATTTGGTGACTCCTGTGATACAGGTCTCTGGATCATTTGCCTTTCAAGCTCAGCTTTAATTTTCTCAATAACTTAGTTCACCAACGCATTGGGATGCTGGTTTGGATGAGGATAATATTCTACAGAACTGCCTCTCCCATGCCTCTCCCATGTCTCTCGGGCCTTCATTGTGCCTCAGAACAAATTCCAACTGCCAGCATCTGCATCTCTTGCCCAAGGGCTTTCTTTGAGGCTGTGGGAGGCCTCTCTGTCTGTCCACTTTGCAGGCCAGAGCTGTCGAGAAATTAATGTTCCCTTCCCTCCTAGGAGCTCTCAGCCAAGAATTGATGGGGTTGATGACTCCTCTGGTGAGAAAATACTGAGACATGTGTTCTACAGGTTTCCTAGAGTTTCTCCCAAACGTCAAGTTCCGGTTGCCCTAGGAGTGGCCATATACGAACACGCCCCTGATTGGAGATGCCCTGTCCCTGTCTCACTTTCCCATGCCCCTTACACTGGCTTCCCCTGAGCAGGCTCATATATCAAGTGAGGAACGTCAATGTTATCAATTGACTCTGAAAAAGGAAAAGCCCTGGCAACCCCAGGAAGACCCAAGGAAAGAAACCCTGCTATTTCCAAGTTTTGTTAATGATGGAAGGAAGGTTCTAGCTCAAACAGATGCTCAGAGAGAGTCAGGAGAGGGAGAAGTGTGGGGGGCTGGGGGCAATGAGCTCTGAACAGTGAGAAGTCATAGTGTTCCCTGTGCCACCCAAGTATGGTCCTTTCACTCAGAGCCTTGTCTTGGGGTCTGCTTCTGGGCGCCCAAGTTAATTCATGAAGATCGGTCAGATCTTTTCTTCTTATAGAGACTGTGTTTTTTTGTTTTTGTTTTTTTGGATACTATCAGCTCTTCTGTGATGAACAGCCAAGTGTTTCAGAAACAGCACAGCCTGAAGTGAGCCCCAGTATATTATTCATAAGGTGGGGACATTTGATTGGCTTCTCCAGTGATCCCCAAAGGAGAAGCATGCAAGGGAAAAAACCTGGAAAGGGAAAATCTGATTAGCATGCTGCTTCCAAGCTCTTTCTGGAGCCCTTTGGCCTGGTGAAATAGTCTGTACCATGCACAGGATACAGTACTGCTTTTGTGTTCCTGGACTACTGTTTATGACACACATAAACCAAGTGGCCTTTTTTGGCTCCTTTCCAGATGTTATTCTAAGGTTGAAGCCTCTTCATAGCAGGAAGCAGCCACAGGTCCTTCTTGCCTTCCTAGGCCCAAGGAAAATAAGATGAGAACATTCTAAAAAGACAAATTCAAGAGAGACATGTCCTGGTGGAAGCCCAAACATTTGTTTAAACTTTTGGCTCATTGCTCCTAAGCACTATGACTTAATCCTTTTATATTTGTTCTCTTTGTTGTGGTGACTTGGGGGTGGTGACTATATTAGTTTTCTGGGGCTGCCACAACAAAGTACCACAAACTGGGTGCCTTAAACAACAGAAACTTATTGTCTAAGATCAAGGCATCAGCAGGTTTGATTCCTTTTGACAGCTGTGAAGGAGAATCTACTCCAGGCCTCTCTTCTAGCTCCTGGTAGTTTGCTGGCAATCTTTGGTGTTCCTTGGATTACAGATGAATGACCCATATCTCTGCTGTCACGTTCTTATGGCATTCTCCCTGTGTGCATGTCTGTGTCCAAATTCCCCTTTTGTATAAGGACACCATACACCACACTATTGGCTTACAGGCCTAATCTCCTCTAGAATGATCTCATCATAACTAATTATATCTGCAATGGCCCTATTTACAAATAAGGTCATATTTTGAGGTACTGGGTGTTAGGACTTCAACACATGGATTTTTATGGGGGCACAATGCAACCCATAACAGTGACCCAGGGAGAAAGTATGGTATAATGGTTAAGAGCTAGGACTTGGGCCTGGCCAGTTTGCTCAGTAGGTTAGAGCTTGGTGCTGAGAACACTAGGGTTTGATCCCTGTACTTGTCAGCTGCCAAAAAAAAAAAAAAAAAAAAAAAAAAGTAGGACTTGGAAATGAAACTGACTTGGTTTGAATTTTGACTGTGCCACTTACTTGCTCAGTGACTTTGGGCAACCTACTTAGCCTTTCTGAATTTTAATTTCCTCATCTGTAAAACAGAGATGATAATAGCTACCTCAGATGATAATAGTTACTGGGGGGATGAAATTCAGTGATGATTGTAAGTACAAAGTAAGTGAGAATAAAAACAATTCTGTCATTGCCCATCAGCTCTCTGCACTTCTCTCTCTGGCAGACTCTCTTTGGGCTGGAATCCTCTTTTTATCATTGACAAAACTTGGAAATAGCAGTGTTTCTTCCCCTGGGTCTTCCCGGGGTTGTCAGAGCTTTTGCATTTTTGGGGTCAGTTGTTAACATTGAAGTTCCTCACTTGATGTAGGAGCCTGCTTGGAGGAAACCAGTGCAGGCCCAGATAGGAGAGATGGTCTTTCTGAATAAGGAAAATTCACCCCACCACCTAAGCTTCTTAATTGTCCCAAGTATATCCTTGCTGGAAAAAAGAAACTGGTTCCCAAATTTTGGTGTTGCTCTTTGGTCAACTTTAACCTCAAAAAATTATAAATTTTCATGGTATCTTTAGTACCTTTCATTAACACAGGTGAATACTCTAATACTGTTTTTTATAGACAGTCTTTTTTTGGGGGGGGGGTGGTGGCTGGCCAGTTTGGGGATCTGAATACTTGACCTTAGTGCTACCAACACCATGCTTATAACCAGCTGAGCTAACCAGCCAGCCTGACACTCTCTTACTTTATGACACACAGTAATACCCAGTGTTCACAGAAGTGAGAGACCAGTTATCTAAAGACTTGGCCAAAACTGATGATTGGCAGGCTTAGAGAGTCAAAAGACAGATGGTCCCTTGAGTCAAGAAGGCGATCCCTCAACACTCAGAAAAATCACAGAGCAAGAGAGATTTAGGGAAAATAAGAAAAGGAAACATTTATCAAATATTTATTTTGAATGGGGCAATTGGCTTGGTTATTTACTAGTTTTGCCACTAAGTGGCTATCCCCTCCCCCATCTCTTAGGGCCTAGGTTGTATGCTTCTAGGGGAGCTATTCACATCTTCATGAGGAGCACAGAAAGCCCAGTCCTGGGGATTTTCCCCTCTTTTCTGGAATTTTTGCAGACCATCTTCCATTCATTCGTGATGATTCAGTGCTCCTTTCTTCTGCATTCATGGCTGCTTGGGCCCCCATTTGTCCCTGCTCTCCAGCTTCTGATGAAGGGGCCCTCACACCACCACCCCTTTGATGACCCATTTTGAACATTTGGCTTGACTGGCATCTCCCACAGCTGCAGGCCTGGCCCTATGGCCAGTGATCAGCCTCTTTCCTGTTCCTGCTTTAAATATAGAGTGGCTGGGACTCTCCCTAGGGCTAACCAGTCAGACAGTTTTACAAACATGATTGTGTTTAATCTTCAGAGATATTGGGCAATGTGCTTTAGATGGGAGTCAATCACTGTCCAAATGGGATGATACCCTGGGGTATGGGGTCTTTTAACAAATGTTTTGATGTTCACCTGAACAGTTGGAGTTGGCATGTGACTCTGCGAAGTGAGGTCATGCAGGGCCACCTCCATGTGATTCTTCTCTGAATATACACGCTTCAGATAGATTCCTTAAGATGGGGAAGGAGACCAAGTCAGAAAGACAATAAGGGTATTCTTTTGTTCACATCAAACAACTTTATTGGGCACATCCCTCTGTTGTGCCTTTTTCTTCTCAA
>NW_007726493.1:647918-648510 GCF_000696425.1 Galeopterus variegatus | reverse complement strand
TTTTGTTCACATCAAACAACTTTATTGGGCACATCCCTCTGTTGTGCCTTTTTCTTCTCAATGGGTTGGATCCAGTGGTTTACTTGTAGCAGGGTGCTCTGGGGGAGACAGTGGCCTAAGTGCACTGGTGAGCAATTACCACAATAATGCTACGTAACAAGCCATCCCAAAATTCAGTGGCTTATAACAGTAATTCTCTATTCATGGTTCTGTGGATCAGCCACAATTTAGCTGGGCTGGCATTTTGTTCCAGCTTCCAGGATGAGGATTGGGTTCAGGTAAGCTTCACATGTTATGTTCTGGGGCCCAGGCCAAAGGGTCAACAGCTACCCAGAGTATGTCTTTCTCCTGGGGATCACCCGAGCACAAAGAGCAGCCCAGCCATACAAGCACATTGCAAGCCTCTGTTCATGTCACAAGATCCAGCCCAAAGTCAAGAGGGAGGTATACTCCACCCTCCATGAAGTTACAGCAAGATGCAGATAATTCCACCACATTGGAATTATGTCATTGGAAAATGACATAAAAATATGTCATTGGAAAATGACAAATTTGGACTAATAATTCAAAGTAACATGTACCCTACGATAAC
>NW_007726493.1:633900-647312 GCF_000696425.1 Galeopterus variegatus | reverse complement strand
TGTCATTGGAAAATGACAAATTTGGACTAATAATTCAAAGTAACATGTACCCTACGATAACGCTGACAAGTATCTCTTTAAACAGATTCTTGTTTCTGCTCTGGTTTTCTCAAGTAGTCAAAATAAGTGTCAATGCCATTGGGAACACGAAGTTGGGAGAGGGTAGAGAAGCACATTCACGTTCTCGGGATACTAGGTATCTACAACTCGCTGTAGATGTGTTTCTGTATGTGTTTGTGTGTTCAACAAAGAAATGCAAAGAAGAATAGGAAAGTCGCAAAAGTGCTTTAGAGCTCATTCATTAACTTCTAAAAAGAAAGCCCCTCAAGTTCTGAAAGACACAAATGTGTAAAGCATATAAAAGGAGTATAAGATACAGAAAATTTCTTTTTTACTTTGACTAATCAATGTTTTTATTTTATTGAATCATAATTCATTATATATATTTCGGGGGTTCAATGTTGACATGTGTTGATCAAATCAATATTACTAGTATATATATTGTTACAAATTGTACTTATTCTTTATGCCCCTTGTGCAATCTCTCCCCATTCCCCTGTCCCACCCTCCTCCCACCACTGATAACCCTAGATTTCTTCTCTCCCTCTGAAAGAATAATGGTTACTCTGTTGATTTGTTGCTCAGATGATCTGTCCAATGCTGAGAGGTGTGTTCAGGTCCCCCAATATTATCATAGAGCAGACGCTTCTTCTGTCACTCTGGAATGGGCTTTGTGGAGAGAGACATCCTCTTCTTTTCTTTGGTCACTGCTGGTGACTCTCCTTGTGTTAATGTACTCCAGTGGCTGCTGGACCATCTGCACGGTGGTTGTGATGTCTAGTCACTTTTGTGGTTACTGTGGTTACTGTGGTGGCTGTTGTGGGCCACCCACATGGATGTGACATTTTTGGCATGCTCCTTGGTGCTGGTGGTGTGCCTGGTGGTAGGGGGAGTCCAGTCCCTGGCTTGATGCCTCATAACCTTGGATGGGCCCTGAGGCACTGGCAGTGTGTCTGGTTGTGGGCAGGGGGGTGGGTCTGGTCCCTGGCTCCATGCTTCAGGTCCCCTGGCAGTCCCTGAGGCACTGGTGGTGTGCCTGGGCCAGAACTAATTTTTTGTCCTTTGCTTATTTCTAAAATGGGGGAACTTTCTGTGGGAACCAGTACTTGAGCTATGTGGTTGAGCTAAATTGTAGCTTTGCTGCTGTTTCCCTAGGGAAGGCTTTTTGTGCAGCTCAGGGTTTAATGGTTGATCTTATAGGTACTTCCAGCTCTCCAGAGATTGGGTGCACCTGGGTTGTATAGAAACTCTGATCTGGGCCTGAGTCTTTTTATCAAACTGCACCCCATGCAATTCTGCATTCCTGACCAGTCTCCTCTGAGTGGTCCTGCACTGACTGGGGTGGGGGGCGAAGATTGGCTGTCCTTGCTGTGCCCCAGTGTTCTCCCAGTGGGCCCGTCTCCCCCACTGCCTGTGCTATAAATACTTCCCATGGGGTGGACCATGTGCCAGTCCCTTGCAATGACTCACCGGCCTCTGAATGACTCCTTTTTTCCACTTGTTCTGGCTCCTCACTCCTGAACGGGTCCACAGGAACACTATCAGTGGTCTTGCTGTCCTGGGGGTTACCAAGGCCCCCTTCTCCCCTGCCGCCTCCAAACAGCTCCTCCAAAGGACACAGCTACAGCTTCTGTCAGCTCCTGCTCCATGTGTTCAGCAGCTCCAGCCTTAAAGCAGCCACAGCCCAAGACACTCCAAGCAGTTTTTTCTCTCTCATTGTGTTTTCTCCCTTCATGAACTCTGTAGGTCTCTCCTCCTCTTCCCCTGAGCTCCAGCAGCTCCAGTTTGGCTGTTTTTGCATTTTCATAGTTGTAAATTGGTTGATTTGTCAGAGAGAGTGATGCTGGGGACCGTCTATTCTGCCTTCTTGACCGGAAAAACCTAAGCAATGTTTTTAAAAGAAAAAACAATTATCAGCTAAGATGTTACAAAACTATCAACTAGCAATTTCACTTACAGCTGATAAATCATTTGGCTAATTAACAAAGGTGGGTGGGGGGATAAATTGGTTGTTGCAGCAATATTTGTTGGTAGATTTTGACGTCTTGATAGTCACTGATGGACAAAATTAACACTATTCACAAAAACTCACTGAGACCCTATTATTGGACAAAAGAAAAGAAAACGTAAGAGTGTCAGAGACAACTAGAAAAAGGTGTCTTTTTTCTCATAGCAACTACATATAGCTCAGTGCTCTAGAATACTTCTCTCCTGTCAGCATCCCACTTGCATCCAGACCCTGCTTCTGATTGTCACAGCAACAACTCTGATTGTGGTTCCCAGGAACACCAGCATGGTTTCCAGACCCTCAGCTCTACAGCCTTCCTCACCTATTGTCTCATGCCAAGATAAATTACACGCACTTTAGAACAGGGCCTTAACCATAAATACTTCATGATTTTCACCTTTGAAGCATTGTGGAAGCATGCTTAGCCTTATTTTGAGGTGCTGAGTATGTATCTCCAATCTTCTTTTATGACATTGTTTTTTTAATACTGATCATACCCTGTATTAATCCTTAATACAAGGCTGAGTTGTTTTTTATAATAGCTTTATTGAGATGTAATTCACATAACCATAAAATTCTCCTTTTAAAAGTGGTTTTTAGTAATTCAGAGCTGTGCAACCACCACCACTACCTAATTTTAGAACATCTTTATCACTCCAAAAAGAAACCGCATGTCCATTAGCAAGTAACTCCACATTCTGCCTTCCCCATTCTACCCTGGCCAAACTTTAGCCCTCCGTAGCCACTAATCTATCTTCTGTCTCTATGCTTTTACCTGTTCTGGACACTTTTTATAAATGAAATCATATAATATGTGGTCTTTTGTGACTGACTTCTTTCACTTGGCAATATGTTTTCTTTTTAAAATTTTTTTTTCTTTTTCTGGCTTTTATTTATTTATTACAAATATTCATGAGATACAAAGCTAATTGTCCCCACTCCTGCCCATGATGTGAGGGCCAGATTCATACTGGGGACATACCCATTACCAGAAATTACTTTTGTACCCTTTGTCTCCTCCCAATTATTCCCCAACATCCCTCCCCCTCTCCTTCTCCCCTCCACTCCAATTTGTAGCCCTAGGAATGTTCCCTCCCTTTGTTGGACCATGGCACTACAGTGTTCTTTCTTTCCTTCCTTCCTTTCTCTCTTAGCTCCCACAAATGAGTGAGCACATGTGGTATTTATCCCTCGTGTTTTGCTTGTTTCACTCAACATAAGTTTCTTCAGGTTCATCTGTGTTGTTGCAAATGGGAGTATTTCATTCTTTTTTATGGCAGAGTAGTATTCCATAGTGTATATATACCACAGTTTCCTTATCCAATCATCCATTGATGGACATTTAGGTTGGTTCCATATCTTGGCTATTGTAAACAGAGCTGCTATGAACCTGTGAGTGCAGGTATCTCTTTGACATGATGATTTCCATTCCTCTGGATATATACCCAGAAGAGGGATTCCTGGATCATATGGAAGATCTATCTGTAGTTGTTTGAGAAACCTCCAAATTGTTTTCCAAAGTGGTTGTACTAATTTACAGTCCCACCAACAGTGCAGTAGTGTTCCCTTCTCTCCACAATCTCGCCAGCATTTGTTATTCACTGTTTTTTTGAGTATAATTAAGTCTAACTGGAGTGAAGTGGTATCTCAATGTGGTTTTAATTTGCATTTCCCTGATGACTGGTGATTTTGAGCATTTTTTCATGTCTCTTTTGGCCATTTGTATGTCTTCCTTTGAAAAATGTCTATTCAGCTCCTTTGCCCATTTTTTTAATTGGGTCATTAATTTTTTTACTATATAATTTCTTGAGTTCTATGTATATTCTGGATATTAGTCCCTTGTTGGATGCATAGTTGGCAAAAATTTTCTCCCACTCTGTAGGTTGTCTTTTCATTCTGTTGATTGTTTCTTTTGCTGTGCAGAAACTTTTTAGTTTGGTATAGTCCCATTTGTTTATTTTTTCTTTTACTGCTTGTGCTTTCAAGCTCATGTTCTTAAAGCCTGTGCCCTGACCTAAATGCTGAAGTGTTTCACCTATATTTTCCCTCAGTAATTTTACAGTTTTGGGTCTTATACCTAGGTTTTTAATCCATTTAGAGTTGATTTTACTGTATGGTGAGAGATACACATCAAGTTTCATTCTTCTGCATATGGATATCCAGTTTTCCCAGCACCATTGTTGAAGAGGCAATCTNCAATCCATTTAGAGTTGATTTTAGTGTATGGTGAGAGATTCATATCTAGTTTCATTCTTCTGCATATGGATATCCAGTTTTCCCAGCACCATTGTTGAAGAGGCAATCTTTTCCCCAATGTAGATTTTTGCTGCCTTGTCTAATATCAGATGGCTGTAAGCCTGAGGAGTGATTTCTGGGTTCTCTATTCTACTCCATTGGTCTGAATGTCTATTTTTATACCAGTATCATACTGTTTTGGTTACAACAGCTTTGTGGTATAATTTGAAGTCAGGCAGAATTATGCCACCGGCTTTGTTTTTTTTTGCTCAGGATTGCTTTGGCTGTTTGGGGTCTCTTGTTTTTCCATATGAAAGGTAAGATTGTTTTTTCCATTTCTGTGAAGAATGTCATTGGTATTTTGATGGGGATTGCATTGAATCTGTAGATCACTTTGGGTAGTATAGACATTTTCACAATGTTAACTCTTCCAATCCAAGAGCATGGAATATCTTTCCATCTTTTTGTGTTTTCTTTAATTTCTTTCAGAAATGGCTTGTAATTCTCATTGTAGAAGTCTTTCACTTCCTTCGCTAAATTGATCCCTAGGTATCATATTTTTCTGGTGACAATTGTAAATGGGCTTACTTTCTTTATTTCTCTTTCTGTTAATTCATTATTTGAGTGTATAAATGCCTCTGATTTCTGGGCATTTATTTTGTATCCTGCAATGTTACTGAAGTTATTACCAGCTCTAGGAGTTTTTTGATAGCCTTTACGTTTTTCTCTATATAGTATTGTTTTAATCTGTTTTGTGTTGCTATAACAGAAATACTTGAAACTGGGTAATTTATAAAGGAAAGAGGTTTATTTGGCTTACGATTCTGGGACAGCTGCATCTGGCATGGGTCTCAGGCTGCTTCTACTCATGGTGGAAAGTGGCAGGCAGCCAGCAGGTACAAGCAGATCACATGGCAAGAGAGGAAACAAGAGAGAGAGAGAAGGTGCCAGGGTCTTTTTAAGCAACAAGCTCTTGTGGGAACTAATAAAGTGAGAACTCACTCATTAATCCCCCCTCCCCCAGGGAGAGCATTAATCCATTCATGAGGGATCCGCCCCCATGACTCAATCAGTTTCCAACACTGCCACATTCAGGATCAAATTTCCACATGAGTTTTGGAGGGGACAACACATCTAAACTCTATCAAGTATTATGTCATCTGAAAATAGGGAAAGTTTGACTTCATCTTCTTCAATCTGGATTCCCTTTATTTCTTTCTCTTGCCTGATTGCTCTGGCTAGTAACTCCAGTAGTATGTTAAATAGAAGTGGAGAGAGTGGGCATCCTTGTCTTGTTCCTGTTCTTAAGGGAAAGGCCCTCAGTCTTTCCCCATTCAGAATGATACTGGTGATGGGCTTGTCATAAATGGCTTTTACTGCATTGAGATATTTTCCTTCTATACCTAATTTGTTGAGAGTCTTTATCACAAAAGGATGTTGAATTTTGTCAAATGCTTTTTCAGCATCTGTTGAGATGATCATATGGTCTTTGTCCTTGAGCTTGTTGATGTGATGTATCACATTTATTGACTTTCATATGTTGAACCATCCTTGCTTGCATCCCTGGGATGAATCCCACTTGATCATAAGGTATAATTTTTTTAATATGTTGCTGTATTCTAATTGCTAATATTTTGTTGAGGATTTCAGCATCTAGGTTCATCAAGGATATTGGCCTGTAGTTTTCTTTTTTTGTTGTGTCTTTATCTGGTTTTGGTATCAGAGTTATGTTGGCTTCGTAGAATGAGTTTGGGAGAGTAGCATCTGTTTCAATTGTTTGGAACAGTTTCTTGAGAATTGTTATTAACTCCTCTTTAAAAGTTTGATAGGGGTTGGCCCGGTGGCGCACTGGAGAGTGCGCCGCTTGGGAGTGCAGCGGCACTCCCGCTGAGGGTTCAGATCCCATGTGGAGACCGGTTCCCGCTCACTGGCTGAGTGCGGTGTGGGCGCAGCACCGAGGGTTGTGATCCCGTTACCGGTCAGTAAAAAAGACAAAAAGGAAAAAAAAAAAAGCTTGATAGAATTCAGCTGTATAGCCATCTGGACCTGGGCTTTTTTTTTGTTGGAAGATTGCTAACTACTGCTTCAATCTAGTTGCTTGTGATTGGTCTGTTCAGGTTTTCTATCTCTTCTTGGTTCAGTCTTGGTAATTTATGTGTCTAGAAACTTATCCATATCTTCCAGATTTTCAGATTTGTTGTCATACAGCTGTTTATAATAGTCTCTAATGATTCTTTGTATTTCTGTGGTGTCGGTTGTAATGTCTCCCTTTTCATTTCTTTTTTTTTTTCCTTTTCATTTCTGATTCTTGTTATTTGGGTCTTCTCTCTTCTTATTTTTTTTGTTAATCTAGCTAATGGTGTGTCTATTTTGTTTATCTTCTCGAAAAACCAACTTTTAGTTTTGTTAATCTTTTCTATTGTTTTTTTGGGTTTCTATTTCATTTAGTTGTGCTCTGATCTTAATTCTTTCTTTCCATCTATTGCCTTTTGGTTTGGATTGTTGTTGTTTTTCAAGTTCTTTGAAGTGTAGCATTAGGTCATTTATTTGGAGTCTTTCCATTTTTTTTTTTATATAAGCATTTACTGCAATAAATTTTCCTCTTATTACTGCTTTTTCAGTATCCCACACATTTTGGTATGATGTATCTTTATTTTCATTAGTTTCTAGAAATTTTTTGATTTCCTGTTTAATTTCTTCTTGGACCCATAGGTCATTCAGAAGCCTATTATTTATTTTCCATGTATTTTATAGCTTCTAGCAATTTGCTTATTGTTTATCTCCAGTTTTAGTCCACTGTGGTCTGAAAAGATTGTTGGAATGATTTCAATTTTAAAAAATTTGCTGAGAATAGATTTGTGACCTAATATGTGGTCTATCCTGGAGAATGTACTGTGAGCTGATGAGAAGAAAATGTATTCTTTAGCTGTTGGATGAAATGTTCTGTATATATCTGCCAAGTCCAGTTGGTCTAGGGTGTAGATTAAATCCTGTGTCTCTTTGTTGACTCGTTGCCTGGAAGTCCTGTCCCATACCAAGAGAGGTGTGTTCAGATCACCCACTATTAATGTATTAGGTCCTATCCCCTTCTTTAGGTCTAAGAGTGTTTCCTTGATATATCCGGGTGCTCCAGTATTGGGTGCATACATGTTTATGACTGTTATGTCTTATAGCTGAATAGTTCCCTTTATCATTATGTAATGGTCTTCTTTGTCTTTTTAAATGTTTTTTGGTTTAAAGTCTATTTTGTACAATATAAGAGTAGCTACTCCTGCTCATTTTTGGTTTCCATTTGCATGGTATATCTTTTTCCATTGCTTCAGTTTTAGTCTATGAGTGTATTTACAGGTGAGGTGGGTCTCTTGAAGACAGCATATACTTGGGTCTATCCTTTTAATCCAGTCAGTTAGTCTGTGTCTTTTGAATGGGGAGTTTAGTCCATTCACATTTAGAGTAGTTATTGAGAAGTGTCGTTCAATTCCCGTCATTTAATTGCTACTTGTTTAGGTGGTTTAAATATCTTTTGATCATTATTTCCCCTTTTATGTCTCTTCTTCAATGTGAGTTTGGAATTTAAGGTGGAATGATTTAGCTTCTTTCTCTTTCTTGCTGGCATTTTTTTTTTTTTTTTTTTGTCTTTTTGTCTTTTTCCGTGTCCGGCAACGGATCGCAACCCTCAGTGTTGCCCCCGTACTGGACCGGGGACCGGCAACAGGATTGCAACCCTCATTCCAGATGAATGACTCCCTTGAGAATTTCTTGTAGGGCTGGTCATGTGGTGGTGAACTCCCACAACTTTTGTTTGTCTGGGAAATACACTATTTCTCCCTTGTTTCTGAAGGAGAGCCTTGCTGGGTAAAGAATTCTTGGCTGGCAGTTTTTTTTTCTTTTAGTATTTTGAATATATCGTTCCACTTTCTTCTGGCCTGTAGGATTTTCGGTTGAAAAATCTGCTGTTAGTTTGATGGGGGTTCCCCTATGAGTGACCTGATGCTTTTCTCTTGCTGCCTTTAGAATTCTCTCCTTGTCTTTGAGTTTGTGAATTTAACTATAATATGTCTTGGAGAGGATCTTTTTGGGTTGAATCTGTTTGGGGACCTTTGAGCTTCCAGATCTGAAGATCAGTATCTCACCTTACACCTGGGAAGTTTCTGTTACTATTTCCTTGAATAGGTTTTCAATACCTTTTCCCTTCTCCTGCCCTTCAGGAATACCCACAATTTAGATGTTAGAGTGCTTGATATTGTCTTCTGTCTCTTTTAGGTTTTCCTCATTATTTTAAATTCTTTTTTCCTTTTTTTGTCTGTCTGACTTATTTCAAAAAGACCATCTTCAAGCTCTAAAATTCTTTCTTCTGCTTGCTCTACCCTGCTGCTCAAGCTCTCTGTCATGTTTTTTATTTCGTTGAATGAGTCTTACATTTCTAGAAGTTCTGCTATGCTATTTTTTATGGTATTAATCTTTTTGTTGATTTCCTCCTTCATATTCTGGATGTTTTTTCTTGTTTCATTGTGTTCTCAATTGTGTCTTCCTTTATTTCTACAAGTTTTCTTAAGATCATTACTCAAAATTCTTTTTCAGACATTTCAAGGATTCCCTGTTCCATGGAGTCTGACTTTGGAGCATTCCTGTATCCTTTCAGTGGTGTCTTTTCTTCTGGATTGTTTGTACTTCTAGTGTTTTTTCCCTGGTGCTTGGTCATTTGGTAGGGGGTTTGCTTCTTCTATTACACTGAGGTTGGCTGTGGAGCGGCCTTGGTTGCTACTATGTGGGGTGAAATGTCTTTGCTTGACAGTAGGTGCAGTGGTGGTTATGTTAAACCAACTTGGTTCCTGTTCGAGACTCTGTGGTCATAAAATGAGCCCCTGGCATGTGGAGTTCTGCTGGGCCAAACTCAGTGGGTTGGATCCATAGGCTGGTGCTCCCCACTGCATCTCAGGCAGGATGAGTGGCCATGTGGAGCCACACAGTTCCTCTGGATGGCTGGTGCTGGTGGGCTCACCTGCACAGTGCTGGTTCAGGGTGCTGGGGTGGGGCAAGCAATATGTTTTCAATAATATCCATATTATAGCATGTATCAGTACTTCTTTACTTTCTTATTGCTAAATAACATTCAGTTGTATGAATATACCACATTTTAGTTATCCATTCATCAGTAGATGGACATTTGGGTCCATGCTATGAGTAGGCATGTGTAAATTTTTTGTAAATATATGTTTTTGGTTCTTTTGGTTATGTACCCAGGAGTGGAGTTGCAGGATCATATAATAACTCTATGTTTAACATCTTAAGAAACTTTCAAATTGTTTTCCAAAGCGGCTACACCATTTTATATTCCATCGGCAATGTATGAGGGTTCCAATTTCTCCAGATCCTTGTCAACACTTGTTATTGTCTTTTTATTGTCAGAAATCTTAGTGGGTGAAAGTGGTATCTCATTGTGGTTTTGTTTTGCATTTCCCTAATGACTAATGATGGTGGGTATCTTTTCATTATCCTTAGTAGTGCTATGAATATCTTCTTTGGGGAAGTTTCTATTGAAATCATCTACCCATTTAAAAATCCATTTTGAATTAATTTTAATAAATGGTGTGAGGTAGGGATCCAATTTCGTTTCTTTGTATATTGACATCCATTTGTCCCATTTATTGCCATTTGTTGAAGAGATTATTCTTTCCCCATTGAATTGTATTGGTACCTTTGCCAAAAATCAATTAACCATAAGTGTGAGAGTTTATTTTTGGACTCTGAGTTCTATTTCATTGATCTATATGTTTATCTTTATGCAAGTATCACACTGTTTTGATTACTTTAGTTTTTATAGTAAGTTTTGAAATTGGGAAATGAGTTCTTCAACTCTGAGAATGGAGATTTTCCACGATGCTGCCAGATAGATCAAATAGCAATAATTCTTTGAGGATGGGGCTTTTGGAAGGACTCCAAACCTGTTCTGTTCCCGCTGATGTCTACTAGATTACTGGTTTTCACAGCTATTATGGTCATGAGGCTGTTGGTTTTCACAGTAACTGTTGAGCTGAAGAGATGGGAATGGGAATAGGCCAAATTAAAATGCTACAAAACTTGTGACTCCTACTGAGATTCAGCCATTTTTTCTTAAAGAAATGATCATTAGATTATTGCGAGCCTTTGGTTAATTTCCAGAATTCCAGAAATTTATTTTGACAGTTTTTTCCAGTGTTCTCATTGCTTTATGGAAGAGTAGATTTTCAGAAGTCCTTACTCTGCCATTCTGAAAGTGCTTCTCTTGGGTTATTTTTAAAGAGACCCATGTGGTAGATGGGAGTGGTGTACCAGGAAGCTTTAGGATAACTTCAATTCCAAGTTATCCTATTGTTAGTGTTACATGTAATAGATAAGCATGTTGACGCAAAGTATACATGATGTCAGAATCTACTTAGGTGTTTATACTTACTTAGCTGTGTAACATAAGCCAAATTCAATCGAATCATTTCTTGAGTTGCTACTACGATGAGCCAAGCACTGCACCATAGAGAATAACAGAGGTAATAAAAGACATGTGAATCAGAGCTTTCCACCTTAGCCTATCCAAGAGCAACTGATTTCCAAATGACTCAAAGAAGTAGAAACTAAATGAATGCTTATTGTTGTATCCCACTGAGGTCTTGTGGTTGTTTGTTATGCAGCAATAGCTAGCTGATGCAATGGCCATTGATGGCAACTCAGTTTTCCATCTCATGCCTCTCAGCACTCAAGATGGTCTGGCACAAGCAGTTTCTGGTAAGTTAACAAGTTAACTTGCTGCCACAGTTTCATGGCAATAAGCCAACAAAGTATGGCCATAAGGTCACATAAAAAATAGACATTACTGTTATCACCATGTGAATGAGTGAGGGAGAATTCCTGGGGAGGGAACGAGTGGTGGGCACATAATACAGGCATTCATGGTCTGGAAGGGACAATTAGGTACTACCCAAATAGAGTGCAGCTGTGTTCTAGGCGTGTTTTACTTATGCTGATTCAAATATCCCTCTGTGTGTGTGTGTGTGTGTGTGTGTGTGTGTGTGTGTGAGAGAGAGAGAGAGAGAGAGAGACTGACTAAACATTAATGGTAATTTTATCCATCATTACACTCCCTGATTTTTGCTTGGTGTGCAAGTGAAATGTGTGTGTGTGTGTGTGTGTGTGTGTGTGGTTATGGGAGGTATGAATTTTTTTAAAAGATTTTATTTTATTTTGTCAATATACAATGTGGTTGATTATTGTGGCCCATTACCAAAACCTCCCTTCCTCTTCCCTCTCCCCCGTCCCTTGCAACAACCCCATATCTGTTTGCTTGTTGTATCAACTTCAAGGAATTGTAATTGTTACATCTTCTTCCCTCCCACCCAGTTTTTTGTATATTTATTTATTTATTTTTAGTTCACACAAATAATTGAGAACATGAGATATTTCTCTTTCTCTGCCTGACTCGTTTCACTTAATATATTTCTCTCTATGTCCATCCATGTTGTTGCAAATGGCAGTATTTCATTCTTTTTTATAGCAGAGTAGTATTCCATTGTGTAGATATACCACATTTTCCGTATCCATTCATCTGATGATGTACATTTGGGCTGTTTCCAACTCTTAGCTATTGTAAAGAGTGCTGCAATGGACATTGGAGAACAGGTATATCTTCAACTTGATGATTTCCATTCCTCTGGGTATATTCCCAGCAGTGGGATAGCTGGGTCATATGGTAGATCTATCTGCAATTGTTTGAGGAACCTCCATACCATTTTCCATAGAGGCTGCACCAATTTTCAGTCCAACCAACAATGTATGAGAGTTCCTTTTTCTCTGCAATGTCACCAGCATTTATCCTTCACAGTCTTTTGGATATTAGCCATCCTAACTGGGGTGAGATGGTAGCTCAGTGTGGTTTTGATTTGCATTTCCTGAATGCCGAGTGATATTGAGCATTTTTTCATGTGTCTGTTGGCCATTCATATATCTTCCTTTCAGAAATGCCTATTTAGCTCTTTTGTCCATTTTTCAAATGGGTTACTTGTTTTTTTGTTGTAGCTCTTTTGTCCATTTTTCAAATGGGTTACTTGTTTTTTTGTTGTAAAGTTGTTTCAGTTCCTTGTATATTCTGGATATTAATTCTTTGTCAGATGTCTATTTTGCAAATATTTTCTCCCAGACAGCCGCTGTTGGTTGTCTTTTAACTCTGTTAATTGTTTCCTTTGCTGTACAGAAGCTTTTTAGTTTGATATAATCCCATTTATTTATTTTTCCTTTGGTTGCCCATGCTTTTGGGGTCGTATTCATGAAGTCTGTGCCCAGTCCTACTTCCTGAAGTGTTTCTCATATGTTTTCTTTAAGAACTTTTATTGTTTCAGAGTGTATATTTAATTCTTTAATCCATTTTGAGTTGATTTTAGTATATGGTGAGAGGTATGGGTCTAGTTTCATTCTCCTGCATATTGATATCCAGTTATCCCAGCACCATCTGCTGAACAGGCAGTCTCTTCCCCAGCTTATAGGATTGGTGCCTTTGTCAAAGATCAGATGGTTGTAGGTGTGTGGGTTGATTTCTGGATTCTCTATTCTATTCCACTGATACGTGTGTCTGTTTTTATGCCAGTACCATGCTGTTTTGGTTATTATCTTTTTGCAGTATAGTTTAAAGTCAGGTAGTGCTATGCCTCCAGCTTTATTTTATTTTATCTTATTTTATGCTCAGAATTGCTTTGGCTATGCATGGTCTTTTGTTATTTCATATAAATGTCTTTAAAATTTTTCCATTTCTGAGAAAAACGTCATTGGAATTTTGATGGAGAATGCATTGAATTCGCATGTCACTTTGGGTAGTATGGGCATTTTCCCAATGTTGGTTCTTCCAATCCAAGAGTATGGGATATCTTTCCATCTTCTTGCGTCCTCTTTAATTTCCCTCAGCAGTGGTTTGTAGTTCTCATTATAGAGAGTTTTTACATCCTTGGTTAACTCTATTCCTAAGTATTTTATTTTTTTGGTGGCTATTGTAAATGGGCAAGCTTTCTGGATTTCTCATTCTGCATATTCACTATTGGAGAATAGAAATGCTACTGATTTTTTTTGTGTTGATTTTGTATCCTGCAAC
>NW_007726493.1:631551-633125 GCF_000696425.1 Galeopterus variegatus | reverse complement strand
TTTTAATCCATTGTGGTCTGAGAAAATACATGGGATAATTCCAATTTTTTTGAATTTGTTGAGCCTTGATTTGTGACCTAACATGTGATCTATTCTGGAGAATGATCCATGTGCTGATGAGAATGAATATTCTGAGGTTGTTGGATGGAATGTTCTGTAGATATCTGCCAAGTCCAATTGGTCTAGAGTGTTGTTTGGATCTTGTGTTTCTCTGCTGATTCTTTGCCTAGATGATCTGCCCAATATTGATAGTCTGGTGTTCAGGTCCCCTGCTATTATGGTATTAGTATCTATTTCCTTCTTTAGGTCTAATAGAGTTTGTTTTATAAATCTGGCTGCTCCAACATTGGAGGCGCCTCTCTGGTTGGTGCACACTTGGCCAGGCTGGGGATGGAGTGTGGTGGCGGTGAGGCCTACCTTCTCAGTCGCTTTGCTGGCACCATGGGGGTTCATGGTCTCCGTGGATCGGGAGGTATGAATTTGCTGTTAACTCAGTCAGCCTCAATTCCAAGCCACCACACAAAAGGGTAAATAAGTCATTTGCTACACTGAGTATGATTCTAGATATTTTTGGAACATTTTTATTTTATAATATATATAACTGTACACATTATATATTTACTCATACTTCTTCCTGTGTAGGATTGCATTACAAACCATATAGACTATACTTTATGGGAAATTTAAGAAATTTTCAAGTGTAATTGGCTTGTTTCCTTTGTATCTTAATAAGCTCCTTCTCCAGAAATTAGATGTGTCTCAAAGAGGGAAGGAAGAAAGACTTGGATAGGCAAAAAAAAAAAAAAAGTTTTTATCACCTGGTAGAGTGGAGGCTTGAAGTAGAAATTAATTATAGTTTTGTAATAATAAGGTTATTATTATTATTTATGCAGCCGAATTTATGGATTGAGCCATGCCTGTGACTCTTGCCTTCCTTGTCTGTCTCCTATGGTATTATAGAAATTAAATGCAGTGGAGGTACAAAAGAATGCTATATAGTAATGAAAAAGGGTAAATTACTGCTACATGGAACAGCATAGATGAATCTTACAAATATAATGTCGAATGAAAGAAACAAAATTCTTAAGAGTATTTACTAAATAATTCTATTTATAGTAAGTTTGAAACTGGGCAAAACTAATCAATAATGTTAGAGATCAGGAGTCAAATGAGGAAACAAAGATTGCTGAGGCACTGGCGGGATACCTGAGACGGAGTCTTGCATCCTGGGTTCTCTTCCTCAAGGGAGACAATGATGGAACCATCGAAAATAGCAGAGGGGAGGCTGTGTGCACCGGACCAATAATTAAAGACTGTGTGCACATGAGGGTGTCTGAGCGGTGCCAGTGTGGGTAGACGACAAGACCTAGAGAAGAATTCTTCCCCACACCTATGTCGATCCTGATGCTTTGGCATTTTTGTAACCAGATGAGAGTTCTGAAGCTCTGGGGAGTGAGGACATTTGGTTTCCACCCCTTGAAAGCGATGAAAAATGTAAATTAAGGAAGTACTTTTATAAAAGGACTGATGCATCAAGAAGACATAACAATCATAAATATGTATGCACCCAATGT
>NW_007726493.1:627103-627547 GCF_000696425.1 Galeopterus variegatus | reverse complement strand
TGTATATTGACAAAATAAAAATAAAAAAAAAAAAAGGAAGTACTTTCTTGAAGATATGAATTTGTGGCTTGAGATTTGTTTCTACTTCCCTTAAATTTTTACAAAATTAGTGTTACACCACTTTCTGTTTTATTCATGAATAGTATATTGTGGACATTTTCCAATGTCTTTAATCTGACTTTGTGATATATTTCATCAAGCAAATGTATCATAATTTATATTGCTTCTTCATGTGGGACGTATATTTAGCTTCCAATTTCTTTTTCTTATTTTTTTTTCAAAGGAGAAAAATAGGCTTTATTTACAAGTAATAACATTTAGAAAAGATCCATCCCTGGCCCTTAAAAACCTTCCCATCACTCCAAATTCCACCCCAGTGCAAGTCTGGGGAAGGTGGTGTATGGGCTGCTGCTGAAGGCTCCCTGTCCACCCCCCCCCCCCCAC
>NW_007726493.1:619552-626103 GCF_000696425.1 Galeopterus variegatus | reverse complement strand
AAGTTGGAGGCATCACCGTAATAACTTCGTATAGCATACATCATACGAAGTTATACGAATTGTTTATGGAATTTTTTTTTTTTATGGAATTGTTTATGGAATTGTTGGGAGGATTAAATGAGCTAATCCATGTACAGCACTTACTGCAGTGTTTGGCTTCTTGTAAATGCTCCATTTATGTTTATTATTATCATTGATGGCAGTTAAAAAATAACTATTTTTCATAGTGATAAACAGGAAGCAATATGGTGGATCAGTCAACTGACAAGAGAATACTGCTGGCCACATGGAATTTTCTGGAGAAGCTGCCTCTTTATTTTATCCTTTCTTCAGGATCTTAACAGCCTTATAAAAATGATACGTGCACCTAGAGACAGCAGTGCATTTGGGCTTAGGATCTCAATGGACTTGTGGACTTGAAAACGATCATGATTTCTTGCCATGGCTTGCCTTCACTTCTCTCTGTGGTCTTCTTTTTCCTCTCTTATAATGACTGGTTTTTCCCCAACTTAGTCTACACAGAGGAACATGGCCACCAACTGGACCAAAGTTTTATAATGTAGCAGGTTCAGCAGCCTGGAGAGAGATCCATCCCTTTTTCAAAGCCCAGAGTTAAAATTTCCTAGGAGATAATATTGATTAGACTAAATTGGGATGCTGCCTATCTCTGAATTGATAACTTGTGGCTAGAGGAACAGGATAATGATGAACGAACTGGTGGCTCCCATGAAGACCATGTGGCTTGGTTCTTAGAAAATGGGAAGGCAAGATCTGGAAAAGAGGGGACAGTGGTAGGACAATGTAATAGATGTCCAGTGTGGCTGGTCCTCCTTGCCATCTTCTTGTGGCCATTGAGAAAGAGGATGGAGCAGGCTTCCCTGAACACTCATCTAGGGAAGTGGGAGTTGATTACTAGCTGGGCCATTACTTTACCTGGCTTGTGGACATGCCTTACTTTGGTCTTTCTTTGTTTCTCTTTGCCTGTCCCCAGTCTCCAGCCTGTAGGCAAATAGAGTCTTGCTGATGCTTCCAAGGGAAAGGTGCTGCCACATTTTACAAAGCCCTCAGGACCATCACTTGGGAGACTTTGGTCCTTTGCCATTCTGAGAGCAAGCACACTGATACTTGGTGGAGGTGTCTCGGGTAGTCAAGCCCCAGCTCACAGAGATGGTGAAGTATATTTTAGAACCCAAGCTGCCGTCAGGGAACGTATGGATGTTGTTATTTCCATATTAGCAGTTTACTCTCCACGGGTTTTGCCACATGAATTTCAGAAGGAAGGAGTGTTTTCCTGATTGACACTGTAGAAGTGTTCTTTGTGGCAAAGTCACACATATTTCCGGATCTTGCTGGGCATGGAGATGGCTGAGCCGCTGGAGACAATCTATCGGTGTCATTTGACACAGTCTGTGAGGTCGGGTGGGGGCGAACACTGTTGTCTGGACACAAAGTCAGAGCATTATCTGCTCTGTGGGGAGGCTCATCACGCTCAGCCTGCTTGGGAGAAAGACTGACACATGTGGGTCATTCCACAGAGCCGAGCCTTGTCTCCTTCAAAGCAGGCCTGACACTTCTGGAAGAAAATGACACTGAAAGCACTCAGGCAAAGGAGGAACAAACATTACCAGTACTTTCTGGAAAGCCCTTTCTTCATGGACTCATGCCAATCATTATTTTAGCCACCTTAGCGAATCCATTTCTATTTTTCTTTCTTAATGAAAGAAAGTCAACTGTCGTTTATTGAATTGTTCCTGTGTGCTAGGACCAGTAGTGTGCTGAAGATGGCTTGGACAGGCTTGTGAGAACCAATTTTTCCATTTCCAGGAATTTTGCAGGACAGCTGTTGAACACAGCCATTATTAAAAATTAAATTGTATTAACTTATAATTATATTAAAAACAAAGGTACTAAATACTCAAAACTCATCACATTCTAATTATTTTACTGCATGTTACTTATACTCTTGAAGTTATTTGTGTCTACTGTATCTGTATGTTGGAAATGCAGTGTGATAACTTGCTACTGTGCATCTAGCCATCACAGGGATGGCCTGAAATTGGCCACAGTGTGAGTATTTACACCACAGAAATCAGCAAGTGCTGCAAACCAAGTCTTGATTTATTGTTTAGACTTAAGAAAATGATGGAGAAAATGTTAATAATACAGATTAAACTTATAAACGTGTCATGTCTGTAGCTGTTATATTATGAATAGCACACACATTTGAGAGAATATTATTCCAGCATTTGAAACTATTACCCAATTCAGCAAAGAAGTTGTAGTTTTTCATGTCATTGGCCAATGAGTGAAGTTCTGACGTACATTTTTGTCTCATGTTTATGTTACTAATGCAAACAGAAATATCAACCAACATATCCATGCCATAGCTACGCTCCTGTCAGTTGCAACCATAGGTTGACTGTGGATACAGGAGTTCAGCAAAATCAATGAAAGCATTTTCTGAGAATTAATTGGCTAAATGGAATTTACAATGATGAGTATTGTGTATTTCTTTATTATTTGTAAATTGTGTGCACATCCTTTCTATCAGTAAAACTTACTTTATATGTATATACAACACCTTTTTTTTTTTTTTTTTTTTTTTTTTTTTGCAGCTGGCTGGTACAGGGATTGAACCCCGGACCTTGGTGTTATCAGCACCACTCTCCAACCAACTGAGCTGACCAGCTAGCCCATATACACACACTTTTTTGGGGGAGAGCCTGTTGTAATAATTAGCTGTTATTTCCTTTGCCGTGAAGATCCTTCCCTCTTTATCTCACCTTTCAAGACCCAATTCAAAGGGTACTCTATCCCTTCTTTGGGGCAGCCCTTGTTCACAGTACGTTAGGGTTCTGTGCAGATCCCTCTACTTCCTAGAACAAATACAACTGAAGGGCAGAGACCTTGAATTGTTCATCTCTGAACATCTAGAGCTGAGCTCACTTCAAGACCCAATTCAAAGGGTACTCTATCCCTTCTTTGGGGCAGCCCTTGCTCACAGTACGTTAGTGTTCTGTGCAGATCCCTCTGCTTCCTAGAAGAAATACAACTGAAGGGCAGAGACCTTGAATTGTTCATCTCTGAACATCTAGAGCTGAGCTCAGTGCTTGGTACATAGGAGGTACCCAAAAGGTATTGGTTGAAAGAAACAGAGCCTTGGGGGTTGGGGGAATGGGGAGAAAGAGAAAAGTTGGAGGTCACATATATAAAAAAGGGATAGTGGAGAATAATATGGATCACCTTTTAAAATTTAAATTTCCTTAGAGTTTCTAAAGATCTGTATAAACTGCATCAAACTTTAATTGACCAAACCACAACCAATTAGAACACTCAATGAAGTGGATTTGTTTGGGGATGATTAGAGGAACAAGACAGATCACCAGGTAATGTTATTCCAGATATTTGACCTGTATCATGGGTGAATTCAGTCCAGTGACCAAAGTTTTCTTTATAGCATTCATTGAACACTTTCTTGAATGTGGCGGCACTGGATTTTCCATGCATCATCCGGAAGGGANAAATACAACTGAAGGGCAGAGACCTTGAATTGTTCATCTCTGAACATCTAGAGCTGAGCTCAGTGCTTGGTACATAGGAGGTACCCAAAAGGTATTGGTTGAAAGAAACAGAGCCTTGGGGGTTGGGGGAATGGGGAGAAAGAGAAAAGTTGGAGGTCACATATATAAAAAAGGGATAGTGGAGAATAATATGGATCACCTTTTAAAATTTAAATTTCCTTAGAGTTTCTAAAGATCTGTATAAACTGCATCAAACTTTAATTGACCAAACCACAACCAATTAGAACACTCAATGAAGTGGATTTGTTTGGGGATGATTAGAGGAACAAGACAGATCACCAGGTAATGTTATTCCAGATATTTGACCTGTATCATGGGTGAATTCAGTCCAGTGACCAAAGTAAACTTTAATTGACCAAACCACAACCAATTAGAACACTCAGTGAAGTGGATTTGTTTGGGGATGATTAGAGGAACAAGACAGATCACTAGGTAATGTTATTCCAGATATTTGACCTGTATCATGGGTGAATTCAGTCCAGTGACCAAAGTTTTCTTTATAGCATTCATTGAACACTTTCTTGAATGTGGCGGCACTGGATTTTCCATGCATCATCCGGAAGGGACGTGACAATGGAACCTCAAAAGCCCAGGAGAACCCACTTTCCTCCCAGCCCACGTGATCTGCTGCATATCCTGGCTGCAAGCTCCTCACTGCGCCCTTTTGGAGGGACCTGGATGCCAGACCTCCCAGTCCAGAAGTATTTTCAGTCTTTAAAACCCAGCCATTTATTGACTGGCTGGCTGAGTTTCCTGTTCAAAGAGTGCACGATCACCCATCTCCCCAAAATGCACATGCAGCCAGGATCAGATTTCCTCTGGTCGGGCACCACTCCTCTAAGGTGAGCAGTTATCAACAGTTTGAGAGGAAACACACGGTCTCCCTTTCTCCCTCACTACCTCCGTCACATTAGTCATAACCCCAGGAGAGGTCACCTGGGACCTGCCCAGCCTCCCGCCACAGCCCAGTACAGGGTAGGCATGTGGTCTTATTTGCCATTTACTCAACAGAGCCCCAAACAAGCAAATTAAATAGGGCATGGATCCTCGTCTGTCCCCTGGATTGCTGCAGTAACCTGCCTGCTTTTGCCCTTGTCCCCTGCAAGTCTGTTCTCAATTCAGAGGCCAGACGGGCCCTGTTAAAAGGCACATCAGAATATGTTGTTCCTTTGCTCAGAACTCTCCAAGGGCTCACACTTCAGTCAGAGGTAAAGCCAAAGCCTTAAAAGGGCTAACAGCTCTACTTGGTCGGCCCGTATCCCCCAAACCCTTTATGTATCTGATTTCCTGCCAGACCCTTCCTCCCTCAGTCCTCGACAGCCACAGTAATCTTCTTGACCCTTAAACTCACGAGCATTTTCCACCGCAGCACCTTAGCCCTCATTATTCTGTTTGTCTGGGACACACTCTCCCCCAGGTATCCACATGGCTCACTCCCTCACCTCCTGCAAGTCTTTGTGCAAATGTCACCTTCCCAGTGATGTCCACCCTAACTTGTATGATACTATCACGTGCTGCAAACTGCCCCCTTCCCCTCTATTACTGTTCCTCCTCACCCCGCTCTATTATTTTCCATAGAATTTACCATCTTCTAGCATAACATATCATTTACATATTTATCATGTTGATAGTTTGTCTCTCCCTGGTAAAACCCTAAGCTCTAAGAAGACATAGATTTTTGTCTTTTTTACCTAGTTTGTTTGCTAATGTTTCTCAAATGTCTAGAACAATGCCAGCACATAATAGGAGCTCAATAAATACTTGTTGAATGAAGTCTACCCCATTTCGAGATAGGGAATCTGAGGCCTACTCAAAGTCGCAAACATTGAAGCATCTGGGAGTAGAAATCAGTATCATTCATGCTGGAACCCACGTCCCTCATCTAATCATCACTTCTCTTACATCAGCACCTGGACTTAGCAGGGAGAGTTCCAAGGAGTTCACCAGAGAGCTTAGTACAGATGCCCTTGGGGCTTTTCTGCATTTATTTGTTTATCAAGGTCAAGAAAGTCATGTGAAAATTCTAAAATGTGGTGTTTTCAGTTAAATTCATTTTCTTGAAAAATTTTTTTATTTGAATGATTTTATATGTCAATACTCGCAGAGTAAATCTCCAGCAAGGAGTTTTTGTTGTTGTTGCTGGAGGTGGAGGTGGGAGGGGGAGGTGTTGTCGAAGGGGGGGGAGTAGAGAAACATTAGCTTAATCATGTGAGCTGCTCTATTAATAAAGCCAGTGCCTCCTTTATGACAGGGAGCCCTGGGAAACCAAATAGAAGACTTTCTTTTAAAGAGACAGACTTACTGAGTCATCGTCTCTAAATTCCCTTTCTGCTACTTCTCTCTCAGACTGATGATGATTTCGTTTCTGATTTATCTAAGGGGTTTATGAGTCATCATTGAGATTGGTTTCCATAAGGTCCTTTATCACTAAGCACTACGGTGACCTGTTGTAGTTATCTATTGCTGCATAATAAATTACCCCGAAACTTAGTGGGTTAAAACAGCAACCATTTAATTTGTTTACAATTCTGTGGGTCAGGATCCCAGGGCTCAGCTGGGTGGTCTTTCTGCTCCAGGTGATGTCTGCTGGGATCATTCATTTGGCTGCATTCAGATGGTGGCAGGGCTCAGCTGTAAGTTTGGCTTTACACACATCTGCCTCCTCCATATGGTTGCTCTTTCTCCAGGGACTAGGGCTTCCTCACAGCATGATGCTGTTAAGCGTTGGAAGTTGCACAGCAGTGACATTTCTACCACATTCTATTGGTCAGGACCCAGGGCTGTGTTATACAGTGAGGGCATGGAGGAATATTTGTGGAACCGAGGCAGCACCTTTTGGCTAGTTTATGACTAAATGGACAAGTGCAGCTAATCCAGTTTAGTTAGGGTATGATCACCAGGGACTCAGACTCCTCAGGAATGAGGGTTTGGGTCACATTACCAGGTGAGTCGCCTAGACCAGCAGGAGTA
>NW_007726493.1:557079-618697 GCF_000696425.1 Galeopterus variegatus | reverse complement strand
TTAGGGTCTTGCCATTTCTGCCCAGTGTGGATTCCTCTAACAGGCAATGTCAGTTTCCATTGGGTTGATGAAGACTTTGGCAGACATTCACTATGATCTGAGATTCCCCCTGCTCAATTTTGCATTCTCTCCTTTTTCTTTTAAGGTCTGCATTAGAGTCTGAAGAGTTCCCATCTCACTCCTGCTTTCTTTCTCTTTTATCTTCCACAGGCATTACCCCAGTTAATCTCTTACACTTCTAACTGTCTCAGGATCTGTTTCCCAAGGATCCAACTTACGCAGTAACTGAGCTCCTTCTGGATTAGGGGTAAATTCAATTTCTCTGAAGCAAATAATGTGTTTTTTCATGTCTCAGTTGTCATTCAGGGAGGTGGAGCAACTTGAATTCATATATATTGCTGCCAGTAGGTGTGAAAATTGGTACAACCAGTTGAGAAAAGCATTTGAGAGTATCTACTAAAGCTGAATATTTGAATTAATTATGACCCAGCAATTTACTCCTATGTATATATCCACCAGAGAGTTGCTCATAGAAACATGCTATTAACTGAATTTTGTCCCCCCCGACCCCAATTCCTATGCTGAATCCCTAACCCTCAGAGTGATAGTATTTGGAGATGGGGCCACTGAAGGGTGATTAGGTTTAGGTGAGGTCATGAGGGTGGAGCCCTCATGAAGGGATTAGTGCCCTTATAAAAAGATATGCGGAGAGTTTTCTCTTCCTCTCTCTTTACCTGGTGAAGACACAGCAAGAAGGTAGCCATCTGCAAGCCAGGAAAAGAGCCCTTACCAGAACTCACCCATGATGGCACCCTGATCTTGGACTTCCCAGCCTCCAGAACTGTGAGAAACAAATTTCCATTAAGCCACCCAGTCTGTGGCATTTTGTTATGGTAGCCTGAACATACTTAGACACAACACTCTTCATAATAGTAAAAAACTGTGAAGTATCCAAATGCCTACCAATATAAGAATGGGTAAATTGTGGTATGTTCACCAATAATGAAATAGACAAAGAAGAAATCAAGAAAGCAATCCCATTATCAATAGCTACCAAAAAAGTGAAATACCTAGGAGTAAATTTAACCAAGGAGGTAAAAGACCTGTACAATGAAAACTATAAAACATTGGTGAAAAAAATTGAAGAGGACACAAATAAATGGAAATATATCACATGTTCATGGGTCAGAAGAATGAATGTAATCAAAATGTCCATATTACCTCAAGTAATCTATATATTCAGCACAATCCCTATTAAAATACCTATGACATTCTTCAGATAAATAGAAAAAATGATCTTAAAATTTGTATGGAACCACAAGAGACCCCATATAGCTAAAGCAATCTTGAAGAAAAATAACAAAGTTGGAGGCATCACATTTCCTGACTTCAAAATATAATATAAAGCTATAGTAACCAAACCAGCATGACACTGGCATAAAACGGACAAATTGACCAATGGAATAGAATAGAGAGCCCTGGAATGAAACCATGCACTTACAGCTAACTGATTTTCAACAAAGGTGCCAAAAATATGCAATAGGAAATGACAGCCTCTTCAACAAATGGTGCTGGGGAAACTGGATATCCACCTGCAGAAAATTGAAACTGGACCCTTATCTCAACATACACAAAAATCAACTCAAAATGGATCAAAGACCTAAATTTAAGACCTGAAACTATGAAACTACTAGACAAATACATAGGGGAAATGCTGCACAAAATGGGAGTGGGCAACACTTTTTTGAGTGAGACTACAGAGGCACAGGCAACTAAAACAAAATACACAAATGGGACTACATCAAAGTGAAAAGCTTCTGCACAGTGAGGGACGCTATCAACAAAATGAAGAAACAACCTACAGAATGGGAGAAAGTGTTTGCAAACTATGTATCAGAGAAGAGGTGATATCCCAAATATGTAAGGAACTTAAACAACTCAACAGCAAGAAGCCAAATATCCTAATTAAAAAACATGCAAAAGAACTGAACAAACATTTCTCAAAAGAAGACATAAAAATGGCCAATAGGCACATGAAAAAAAATGCTCAACATCACTAATCATCAGGGAAATGCAAATAAAACCACAATGATATCATCTTAAAGTTAGAATGGTTATTATCAACAAGACAAAAAATAACAGATACTGGTGAGGCTGCAGAGAAAAAGGAAAACTCCTACACTGCTGGTGGGACTGTAAATTGGTACAGCCACTGTGGAAAACTGTATGGAGGTTCCCCACAGAATTAAAAATAGATCTACCCTGAGACCCAGTTATCCCACTCCTCAGTATACACCCAAAGGAAACTAAATCAATATATAAAAAAAAATCCCCTGCATTCCCATGATCATCAGAGCACTATTTGCAATAGCACTATTCACTGTTGCATCTAGCCAGAGATGGACTCTGTGGAATACACCAATATTTATAAAGCAAATATATTTCACAGGGCCTAGTTTCTTGTAGTTTCAGGTTTAGCCTAACTTCTTAAAAGTACATATAAAATATTGACCTTGCAAAAGACAGGAAATTTTCCCCAGGTTATAGTCTCTGTTGTAAGATAAAGAATTATAGCACAGCAAGGTTGCTGGCTAAAGGACAGACAGATTACTGATTGATCTGTGAAGATACTGGGAAATTGCTATAAGGAGAGAGAATGTTTGCTAAGATCAAGCTTTTGTTGGTGGATTGACTTAACCTCTTACAAATTGCATTGTGGAATGTCACCTTGCTTGTTTTACTGAATGTTACCAGCCTATATTGTTAAATTATAACCCCACCTATGTTCTGTTCCTGTCACTTCCTGGTCTGGAGAATAAATGCAGGAAGAGAACCCCAATTCGTGGTTAATTTCCCAAACGGAAGGAATGTCTCTCTCTTGAGAGTTCCAGGAGATTAATCCCTTTGGGGCTTCTTACTGCTCAGAAGAGATGGGCTTTGAGTAATCCTTTGTGGCTCCCTCACCCAGGGGAAGAGGGGTGACAAATCCATGGGAGGCAAAGCAACAGAATCAATCTAAATGTCCATTGATGGATGAATGGATAAAAAAAACCTGTGGTATATATACACAATGGAATACTACTCATCTATAAAAAGAAATGGTGCCCTATCATTTCTAGCAACGTGGATGGAACTGGAAACCATAACGTTAAGCGAAGTAAGTCAGGCGCAGAAAGACAAATACTACATGATATCACTCATATATGGAATCAAAAAAAAAAAAAAGAGTGGTTGTTTTAGAGGTAGAGAGTAGAATGATGGTTACCAGAGTACCAGAGGCTGGGGGATGTGGATAGGGAGGAGGAAAAATGGTAGACTAATGGGTACAAAACTACGCTATCTACCCTTAGTGAATCATTGTGCAGTATATGCATGTATTGAAACAACACACTGTACCTGTAAATATTTACAAGTAAACTTTAAAATGTTTTGAATAAAAAAAATGTGGTATATTCACTGAATGGAATGTTATACAGCAATGAGAACAAATGAGCTACAAACATATGCAAAAATGTGGCTGAATCTCATATATAGTGTTAACCAAAAGAAACTGTACTCAAAAGAGTACCTACTGAATGATTCCAGTAATATAAAGTTCCAATCCAGGGAAAACTAATCCTTGCTGTGTGGTGCCAGGAGACCGTTTATCTTTAGTGCAGTTGGGGAGCTTGTGACTAAAAGTGCATGGGAGGATACAAAAGAGTACCTACTGAATGATTCCAGTAATATAAAGTTCCAATCCAGGGAAAACTAATCCATGCTGTGTGGTGCCAGGAGACCGTTTATCTTTAGTGCAGTTGAGGAGCTTGTGACTAAAAGTGCATGGGAGGATTCCAGGGTGCTGCTCATGCTGTTTGTTGACCTAAGTATTGATTACATGGGGGTTTAGTCTTGAAAGTTTATTAATCCTTATGCTTAAGATATATGCACTTTACTGAATGTGCATAATTATACTCTAATAAACAGTTTACAGAAATCTAAAGTCATTGACTTTAAGATGCAACTTTATATAGGTTGCTGAATAGCACTGTGTTCTATTGATTCTAGGACACACAATTTACACATTTTAATATCTCAGATATGGTGATGTGAGTTACAATTGGTGGTGGTCATGATGTGGTTGTCCTAATGATGTAGTTGTGTTGCCTGTACATGTGTGAACATCAGGCCTCAAAGCTGGCAACAAGGGTAGGTGTCAGAAGCTTGGAAGAAAATTTCAGATTTCTTATATTTTTATTTTTTTCTCTGCTTTTAAATTTATTTTTTTTAATCAACCCATGATAATTGTATATATTTATGGAGTACATATGATATTTGGGTATATTCATACTATGTGCAGTGATCATATAAGGATGCTTAGCATATCCATCACCTCACACATTTGTCACTTCTTTGTGTTATGAACATTCAACATATTGACTAGCTATTCAAAGATACACAGTACTTTGTCATTAACTGTAGTCTCTCTATATCACTACAGAAGCCTAGATCCCATTATTCCTCTCTCTCTAATATTCTGTGTTTACTGACCACCTTCTTCCTCTTCCCCCTTCTATTTCCCTCCACTAGTCTCTAGTAACCACTATTCTACTTTCTACTTCTATTTTTTTGTTCCCACATGTGAGTGAGAACATGTGGTATTTCTCTCTCTGTGCCTGACTTATTTCACTTATCATAATTTTCTCCAAGCTCATCCATGTTGCTACAAATGGCAGAATTTCATTCTTTTTCATGGCTGCATAGTGTTCCATTGCGTATATATACCACATTTTCTTTATCCAATTATCTGTGGAAGGACATCTAGGTTAGTTCCAACTCTTGTCTATTGTGAATAGAGCTGTGATAAATGTGAGAGTGCATCCCTTTAACTTGATGATTTCCATTCCTTTGGATATATAACCAGCAGTGGGATTGCTGGATTGTATGGTAGTTCTTTCTGTAGCTGTTTGCAAAATCTCCATTGTTTTCTCTAGTGGCTGTACTAATTTACATTCTCACCAGCAATGTGAGAGTTCCCCTTTCTCCACATCCTCACCAGCATTTGTTATTTTCTATCTTTTGGATAATACCCATTCTAAGTGGGGTGGTTTGATTTGCATTTCTCTGATGATTAGCAATATTGAGTATTTTTTCACATGCCTGTTGGCCATTCATAGGTCTTCTTTAGAAAAATGTCCATTCAGTTCCTCTGCCCATTTTAAAATTGGATTATTTGTTTTTGGGGTATTTTCTTTTTTACTATTGAGTTGTTTGAGTTCTTTGTATATTCTGGATATTAATCCCTGTCAGATGCAAAATTTGCAAATATTTTCTCTCATTCTGCAGGTTGTCGTTTTGCTCTGTTGATTGTTTCCTTTGCTGTGCAGAGATTTTTAGTTTGATATAATTCCATATGTTAATTTTTGCTTTTGTTCCCTATGCTTCTGAAGTATTATTCACAAAGTCTGCCCAGACCTACATCATGAAGTGTTTCCCCTATGTTTTCTTCTAGTAGTTTAATAGTTTTGGGTCTTATACTTAAGTCTTCAATACATTTTGAGTTGATTTGGGTATATGGTGAGAGCTAGGGGTCTAGTTTTATTCTTCTGCATATGGATCTCCAATTTCCCAGCACTATTTTTTGAACAGATTGTCTTTTCCCCAATATATGTTCTTGGCTCCTTTGTCAAAATCAGTTGGCTGTAAGTATGTGGATTTATTTCTGAATTCTCTATTCTGTTCCATTGGACTATGTGTCTGTTTTTGTGCCAGTACCATGCTATTAGATTACTATTGCTTTGTAGTATATTTTGAAGTCAGGAAGTGTGACAATCCCCACTTTCTTCTTTTTTCTCAGAATTACTTTGGCTATTTGGGGTCTCTTGTTCCATATAAATTTTTCGATTGTTTTTTCTATTCCTGCGAGGTATGTCACTGGTAGTGTGATGGAGAGTCCATTGACTCTGTAGATTGCTTTGGCTAGTATGGTCATTTTGATGATATTGATTATTCCAATCCATGAGCATGAGGATGGCTTTCCAATTTTGTTTCTTCTTTAATTTCTTTAATCAATGTTTTATAGTTTTCATTGTGAGATCTTTCACCTCCTTGGTTAAATTTATTCCTAGGTATTTTATTTTATTTTTTGTTGCTGTTATAAATGGGATGGAGTTCTTGACTTCTTTTTCTACAAGTTCATCATTGGTATATAGAAATGCTGCTGATTTTGTATGTTGATTTTGTATCCTGCACCTTCACTGAATTTGTTTATCAGGTGTGGGAGTTTTTTGGTGGAGTCTTTAGGTTTTTCTATATATAGGATCAAATCATCTGCAAACAGGTACAAATTGACTTCTTTCTTTCCAATGTGGATGCCCTTTATTTTTTTTTCTCTTGCCTAATTGCTCTGGCTAGGACTTTCAGTACTATGTTGAATAGAAGTGGTGAGAGTGGGCATCATTGTCTTGTTCCAGTTCTTAGGAGGAAAGTTTTCAGCTTTTGCCTGTTCTGTATGATGTCAGGTGTGGGTTTGTTATATACAGCCTTTATTGTATCAAGATTTTTTCCTTCTATACCTAATTTGTTCTACACCAGTCTTTATCAAGAAAGGATGTTGAATTTTATTAAATGCTTTTTCTGCATCTATTGAAATGACCAAATGTTTTTTTTTCTTTCATTCTGTTGATGTGATGTATTACATTTATAGATTTGCATATGTTGAACCATCCTTGCATCCCTGGGGTAAATCCCACTTGATCATGGTGTATAATCTTTTTGATATGCCGTTGGATTTGGTTTGCTAGTATTTTACTGAAGATTTTTACATCTCTGTTCATTATGGATATTGGCTTGTGCTTTTCTTTTTTTGTTGTTGTGTACTTGCCAGGTTTTGGTATCAGAGTAACCTGGCCTCATAGTATGAATTTGGAAAAATTCTTCCGACCTCAATTTTTCAAAATAGTTTAAGAAGTATTGGTATTAGTTCTTTAAATTTTTGGTAGAATTCAGCAGGAAAGCCATCTGGTCTTGGGCTTTTCTTTGTTGGGAGACTTTTTATTACTGACTTTTTATTCAGTCTCATTACTTGTTATTGGTCTAGTTAGGTTTTCCATTTCTTCTTTGTTCAGTCTTTGTAGGTCGTATGTGTCCAGGAATTTATCTATTTTCTCTAGGTTTTTGTATTTATTGGCATATAGTTGTTCATAATAGTCTCGATGATCCTTTGTATTTCAGTGCTGTTTTAATGTTTCCATTTGCATTTCTGATTTTATTTATTTGTTCTTTTATTTTATTTTTCTTGGTTAGTCCAGCTAATAATGGTTTGTGGATTTTACCTTTTCAAAAAATCAATTTTTCATTTGATCTTTTATACTATATTTTTAGTCTCAATTTCATTTGTTTCTGCTTTTTATTATTTTTATTATGTCTTTTTATTATTTTTTTCTTTTCCTTATTTTGAGTTTAGTTTGTTCTTGCTTTTCCAGTTCCTAAGGTGCATTGTCAGTTTGTTTACTTGAAATCTTTCTATTTTTCTTGATGCAGGCATTTATTGCTATAAACTTTCCTCTTAATACCACCTTGGTTGTATCACATAGGTTTTGGTATGTGGTATTTCTGTCCTAATTAGTTTCAAGAATTTTGTGATTTCCTTCTTACTCTCTTTTTTGACACAATGGTCATTTAAGAGCATGTTATTTAATTTCCATGTATTTGTGTAGTTTTATGAGTTCCTCTTATTACTGATATCTAGTTTTATTCCATTATGGTCAGAAAAAATACTTCATATGATTTTGATTTTTTGGAACTTGTTGAGACTTATTTTGTGGCCTCACTCACATATGGTCAATCCTGGAGAATGTGCCATGTGTTGATGAAAAGAATGTGTATCCTGCAGCTATTAGATGAAATGCTCTGTATATGTCTGTTAGGTCCAACTGCTCTCTGGTACCATTTAAATCTGATGTTTCCTTGCCTGCAGTGAAATGACCTGTCCAGCTGCTTCTGGGCAGTGGGCAGGGTCACTAGGCAGGCCTGCAGTGAGGGATCCAGTGCAGCTACTTCTGGGACTGTTGGCAAGGCTGCTATGCAGGACTGTTCAGGATGGAATCACCTGGCTGCTTCTCTGGGAGGGGTGGATACACTTTATTTCCACCAGCCTGAGGGTATATTCATTAGGATAGAGACCCATGAGCTGTTTTTCCAGGTTGGGGGCTCAGATGCACACAACTCAGTCAGCTGGTGGTGCTGGGAGGTAAGGGGAGGAATGAGGGGTGGTCTGTCTGAGGAGGGTCTGCCAGTTTGATCTCTGGCTGGGGGCATGGGGGTGCATCAGTTCAGCGGGACTAAAGTTGGCTTCCCAGACTGCAGAACTAGAGTCACAGCTGCTGTGTACCCAGGCTTCAAGCCATCAGCATCAGGGCATTGTTGCCTCTCCTGCGGGTGTGCTCAGATGAGGGCAGAGCTTAACACTGGGAAAGCAGCAGTGCTATTGGCCCCAGGGCAGGGCTCATTCGTGTAGTAGCTCTGGTTTCCGGATGGTGCTGTTCTGCGCTGGCTTGGGTCCTGAGGGTGGGGAGTGAACCATTTGTGCTAGTGTTCAAGAGTGATGCAGTATGTGTTTTCTAGGACACTCCCCACATGGCTCTGGGCTTGTCCTGTGAAAGGATCTGCAGGCCTCTGTGGTAAGGATGGGGGTTGGTGTGGGTTCTCTGCCTACCTTTTCACTGTAAGAGAAAATTATTCCTGTGTTGATCCCAGTGTTAGAGATGTGGTGCTGAGGCTGTGTACCTCTCTCTATGCCATCATCCTGGGACTTTGTGTTCCTCAGGGATCTCACCAGTCTCCTGCTGCACTACTACACTCTTCCACCAATGCTCCTATCAATATTTAGCTGTCTGTTAGTTGTTCTGGTCCTTTTCTGTGAGAGGAGCATGCTCTGGGCACCTCTGGACCACCATCTTGCCCCATTTTCCCCAGATTTTTTATGCTTTTTAAATCACTTATAATTTTTATATTTATTGAAAAATCTCTTTTAGACATTAGTAGATGCAGAATTCTATCATATAAAACTCTTGTGCATATGAACAAAGGAAAATACAAAAATAATTGGGCCGGCCCGGTGGCGCACTGGATAGTGCGCCGCTTGGGAAGCGCGGTGGCGCTCCCGTCCGAGGGTTCGGATCCCATATACAGACCGGCTCCCGCTCACTGGCTGAGCGAGGCGCTGGAGCAACACCGAGGCTTGCGATCCCGTTGCCGGTCCCCGGTCCGGTACGGGGGCAACACTGAGGGTTGCGATCTGTTGCCGGACACGGAAAAAAGACAAAAGACAAAAATAAATAAATAAATAAATAAATCAGTTGAGGATTTCTAAAACACGTCCATTTTCAGAGTCCCATTGTTCTGTATCACTTTTTGACTCAGAGTCATGGATGTTCTGTTTTCCACCTAATGTCATCCTCCATGCCGTCAGGAGCTCTGGTAGCCAGGCTTCTGTGGTGGGAGCTGTGATGCTGCACCCCGCTTCTTCAGCAGTGATGCTCTTTTTCCCTCAGCTGCTTGGAGGATTGCTGGTAGTTGGTCCTCACTTGTCCATCTACTTTGGGGATTGGCTTATTTGAGAGCACCACCTCACCCAGGGCTATGCCTCCTTTTAAAAACTGGGCAACACAGGGCAAGTGTATAAAGATCTGTACTAATGCTCCAAATAGGAGCTACTGGAAAGAGTCATCCCCGCTTCAAAACTTTCCATGGGGTGGGCTGAGGCCTTCATTGTGCTGTGTTACAGCTCAGTTTTCTTCTCTGCCCAATCCTGATTCCTTCCATAGGTGTTAATCCCAAGGGCACACCCTCACTAACGCTTCAGCACGGTTATCTCCATTTCAGAGTCTGCTTCCTGGGGAACCCAACGTGCAACACCTACTTTTGACTCCTGTTGGGAATGTTTTACTGCCTGCTTCTCTCACCCTTCTCTATTCCTGTTTTATTCCTAAGAGTAATGACCGCTTCCCTATTACTTTGGGATTTTCTTCCAAGACGCTGACACCCACTCATTCTTCAAGCTTTGATGCTGGTACTTTTGGTTTCAACATGAATAGGCAATGGCAACTATGTTATAAGTACAAACTGGCCAACTAAGAGCAAATATAAGAGGCCATTGATTGTAACTCATATCCCCATTGCAGCGATATTAAAATATGAAGAAAATTTGTATCTTTCTGGGTTTCCCTCCCATTCCTCCAGTTTTCTTTAGGGTTTTAGAAGCTCAGATGATCTCATGGCCTTGCGGATGAGTATCTTGTCAGTAGGTTTTGTGAGACAAAACTGTCCTCTACTGCACAGCCTTATCCTCCCTGGCCTTTGGCAGTGACCTCCTTCCTTGGTGGCCAAAGGTAACAGCTGGTCTGTTTTCTTGGCTTGACCCATGTCTGAGGGTCCCTAGGAGTCTTCAGTCTCACGTCAGTTCTGGCAGACCCCTAGAGGTCTGTCTGTGGCTTGGGCCCTCTAATGCAGGTCCCTGTACCTCTTGCCCTCGTGATCTCTCCCACCAGCCTTCTCAGCTGCCATCTGAGACCCACCTGAGTCCTTTCTGTGTCTAGGCTGGCCCTGTCACTATTCCTATTGTTTCTGTTTCAGTGGTGGTCACTCCATGTTGGCATAGAACACTTGGAGAGTTTCCTTCCTCCTCGGGCTCCATGAAAAACAGGGAGAAATAGGGCTTTCCTCAGACCCTCAGACCTAGGTCCCTCCTTCCTCATCTCAGAGTTTCAACACGAGGAGGGGGCAGGACCAGAGCCCCCACTCAGGAACACTCACCTGCATCTGACTTTCTTATTCCTCTCCAATCCCTCTCCTTCTTGCCCTACGCACTTATCTCTTTGAGAATGAGAAATTGCTTCTACATCATTCCTTGTGTCCTCACAAGCCTATGTTTCAAAGTATAAATCTCTGTAGTTAGTCCTCTAAGATTGGCTCTTGATATTTAACCCTAGTTTCTGGAATTCTGAGCAAACTACCATCCTTCCTTCCTTCTTTCTCTTTCCTCCTCTTCTTATCTCTCATCTTCCTCCTTTGCCTTTCTCTAAAATCTCAGCAAAGCCTGGCTGTTGTGATGAAAAAGGACTTTACATCTGTTGCAAGTTAAAAATTCCATTCAGCAATTCAGTTGACTTACTTGAACCAGGTTATATCAAAATATTTTCCCAACTCCAGACATATATCACACTTGGTTCCCTGCAGAGAATTTCTCCTCTGTTCTAGGCCCATGAGACATTTACTAAGAGTGATCAGTTATTAGACCACAAGAACATTTTAATATATTCCAAGGATAAGAAATCATGCAGGCCGCAGTCTTGGACCACAATGCGGAGAGACCGAACATTGATGCCAAAATAAAGGGGAAAAAAAGCTCAACACACTCCTACATAACTTTTGGATCAAGGAGAGGTCAAAACTGCAATTATAGATTATTTAGAAAACAATGATAATAAGAACGTTACATAAGTGAGAAAGCCAAGGTTGTGCACATGGAACAACTAGGGATTTTAAAGCCTTTTATAATTAAACAAGGAAAAGGAACATAAATAAATTGTTTAACTAGAAGTGAAAAACAGAGCCAAGAGAATATGACTAAGGAAAATAGAAAGAAGGAACTGATAAAGATTAAAGCAGAAATTAGTGGTTCAGAAAGAAAAAGTCAGTAAATTTGATAAATAAGTCAAATAGATGGTTCTTTAAAACACCAGAGAAAAAGAGAAACTTTTTGCAAACCTAATCAAGAAAAATAAGAGGAAAAAACAAGCAATTGGAACAGGCAAAAGGATAAGAATATAACCAAAGGTAAAGGGGAGACTCACAGGTTTTATTACATTGAATTATAAAATTATAAATTATGTTGTTAAATCTGGGTAAAATGAATAATTTTCTAATAAAACACAAGTTATCAAGATTTATTAGTGAAGGAGAAAACATAAGTATACTCATGATGGTAGAAGAAATTTTGAAACTTGTCAGAGTGCTCCCAAAATGTGCCTAGATTTTACAAGCTATTTCTATTGGAACTTCATGGAGCACATAATTGCCATGTGATTTGGACTGTTCTAGGGCATAGAAAAAGATGGAGCATGTTTCACTTAATTTGACTGAACTAGCATGATCTTGATATTAAAACGTGTGTGAAAATCTACTAATCTCAGTATAAATATAGTTCCAAGAATACTAAATAAAATACTAACAGATTGTAAGGTAAGTGTGGGACGTAGACCTATCTCCCCTCCCCATGCATACCAGATTTCCCCCTCCCCGCTGGGAAACTACCCCCAGCCAAGGTAGTTTACCCAAAGAAAGGCATGTCTCCTCTAAGACAAATGGAAGACAGTAGGAAGCAGGAGCCTTGAGTAAATAAAATAGCACATAAATGGAGTTAGGACACTGCTGTTAACTACTCTGGTGCCGAGAGGGGTTAACTTATCTACTCAGCCAGATCTCCTGCAAACTCTGAGTTGGGTGAGGGTTTACACATAAGCATGTAAATGATTTACACCCCTCCTTTGAACTGTTCACTATATAACTATTGTATGTACCCAAGGTGGTGCCGATTTCTAGCTGACTGGTCGCCATCAGCACCTCCCATAAGTCTAATAAACTGATGTCGCTACCTATTGGCCCGGGTGAGTTCTTTGTAACAGGTGAACACTATGCGAGTGCCCTTTCAGATCTGGGGCTCTCACGATCCACAGATCAGATTCAATAGTACAACAAAAGAACAATGTAATATGAGTAATGTTTTTCAAAGAATGCAGCATAGTTCAATAATAGGAAAATCTGAAGAATTTTTGATGGAGAGATAAATTGACAAAGCTTTTTGGGAGAGTGATTTGGCAGAATCTATCACATTTAGAAACGCATCTAATCTGTGACTTAGCAATTCCTCTTATAGTTATCTGTATCATAAGGAAACATGGGCACAAGATGCTTGTAGAAGAATGTTTCCTGCAGCTTTTTTTCTTTTATAATACAAAAAAGAGAAATAACCTAAATATTCACAAGAGAACGACTAAATAAATGAGTAGTACCTTCATACTAAAGAATACAAGGTAGTAGTTTAAAAAGAATGTGTGTACGTACTGAAACAGAAACATCTCTTACATTAAGTGAAACATACACACACACACACACAAACAATAACCAAACTTGTGAGATATATCATATTATAAAATGATCCCATCGATGTAAAAAATAGAGCTATATATTTGTGTATGCACATACGTATATGTACGTGGATATAAAGAAGATATGTCAACAGGAGATAACTTGAGAGATGAGAATGCGGTCAATGGAAATACTAGTGGGACAAAAGGGATGGAACTTTTGTCTTTTCTGTATAGTTCTGTATTCTTTAACATTTTTACGGTGAGGATATGAGGCCCAAATGTTACTTGTGTAACTAAAATAGTAAAGAATAAAAACGTTTTATAATAATTCATCCCATCGATAGTCAAAAGATTAAAAAACCCTTACACTTGATGGTTTCCAAAAGAGCTTCTACCTTCTACTTATTCCTTTTTAAAAAAAATCTTGGTAAAAGGAAGAGAACAAAACTTTTTAAACAAATGGAATCAAGAATATTTTTCTCAAAGTGATATCAGCATACTTAATAGTGGGAAGTTAAATCATTATCTAACAAAGTCAGGCATAAAGCTGGGGAGGTCAGTAACATGATAATCATTTAACGCGCTTTTCAAAATTTTAGTCAATTTGATTCAATAGGTAAAGGAAAAGAACCTGATAATCTTAGTTTAAAAGAGAGAGAGAAAAGAAATGTCAGGTTGTTAAGAAGGAATATAAAATTATTATTATTTATTACAGATGTGATCATTTACATGGCAAACTGGAGAATCTCAACAATAAAAAATTATTTTTATATGCCAAGTGTATCCCGCCTACCGGGCCTTTTTCTAAGTGCTTCGTGGGCATGATCTCATTTAGTCCTCACAAAAACCCTAAGAGGTACATTGATGATTTTTTCCATTTATCAGATAAGGAAATGAAGTTCCAGAAAGGTTAAGTAGGCAGCGAGTGGTGAGAAGGTGGAGCCAGGATCCATCCTGAGCCACCTGATTCTGGCTCAGATTATGCCCAAGATTCTGCAGCCCTGCTACACACTGTTTAAAAGCCAAAGGATATCTTTCAGTAAGAAGTCAACATATGACAAATACATTTTAAAAAGCAATAGCATGCATATATAATATCGACAGCCAATTTGGAACTATCAGAGAAAAAACATATTCTATTCACCATGGCAACCAGAGTTATATATGATCAAGTACCACACTTACAAAGGATCAACATAAGGAAAACTTCAGAACTTTATTGAGAGACAGAGAAAACTTGAATACAGGGAGAGACATGCTCATTTATAGCCTGGAAGTTGATATTGAAAAGATGTCGATTATTCCCAAACCAACCTACTAATATAATGTAAATTCCAAATAAATTATTAACATTTTTGTGAGAACTTGACCAAGTTATTCTCTTAAGAAAAACTTTTAATTTCAAAATTTAATTTTTTTATATTAGAAAAGTCAGAAGTGGTTCATATAAAACATTTCCTTCAGAAGTAAACACTATTGTTTGAGTGTGTGCATTCTCTCTCTCTGTCTCTCTCTTTGTCAGTCTGTCTCTACATCACACACACACACACACACACACACACACACACACACACACGGCTCTGCCCTTTCAGCTTAATAAGGTCAAAGTGGCACGCAGAGTTGGCTTATACTGGACCATGAGAGCATATTATTAAATTTTCAGGAGTTTTGTGGGCTGGTTGATAAACATAGCCATTTTTAAAAATCAGATCACATAAATTTATAATTAAATTATTTTAAAAACAAAAGTAATAAATACTTAAAACTCATCACTTCCTAGTTACTTCATTATATTTTGCTGTTATGTTTGCTCTTGAGGTCATTTATGTATTGATGATGGAAACAGTCAATCGGTGGCATCAGGTCAGTAGCTTGAAATTAACCGTGCTGGAAATATTTAGACCATAGAAGTTGCCAAATGCTACAAATTGAGGTCTTTTCTTCTTTTCAGAAAGCTGGTGGTTAAACATTGAATAACACACCACTGCGTTAAAATTGTGCTAGCAGGAGTGACATGTATTTCATCTATAGGCCCAGTGAGGATGTGTGTGTGTGTATGTACATTTTTTTCAACAAAAGGGGAAGAAAAGCAAATTACAACTTCCTATTTAGAAGTAAAATAAATGGGGATGAGGAATACAGCTTGTCTTACACTCAAAACTAGATGAGGCAAAAAGGGTTTCTTTGTGGCAATGTACTTAGAAGAGTTACTTAAAATGTCATGAATTTTTCTTTTATAAAGAGTGTTCCAAATTTGCTGACCTTTTCTGTGATGAAAGTGGTGTCAGTAAAATGCACCTGAAAGGTATTTGGAAAAAATAAACACACGTGTCTTTTCAAGGCAAAGGTTATGCTGTAACAAAGTGTGAGAGGGTGATAGCCTTTCCAAATAAACGCGTGCTTTGGCGGGAGTATCCTGAAAACAGATACTGAAGTGTCTCCAGAGTTACGTGATTTTGAGGCTGAAAATGATGTAAGTGGACCATCTATAAAAACTATCATATCTGCTTATTTTAAAAACTTGGAAACAGGTGCAGGAAATGCATGTATTGAAACAGCACACTATACCCCATAAATATGTAAAAGTAAATGTTAAAATAAAAATAAATAAAAAATCCCCAAAACTTAGAAACAGAATATTCTCACCTGACTAAAAATCTTCTTAAATATACTAATTTGTTAATAATGTGAAAAGATACAACCTTTTAATTATTTTGTAAGAACATCTGATTGACATCAGGGAAAATAGAAATTATTAGTTGAATTTCAACAAAGACCTTTGTGTAATTGGTGAATGAGACTGAAAATGATTTATTACTATTTATTAGGCATAGTTTATAAAGCATTTCTTTCATTTGGTATCTGTGCATGTTGGTGAAGCTCCTTTTCAGTTATTTCAAAACCATGTACTGGAACATTCTGAATTTAGAACTAGAACTGTGAATGGCTACATCACAATGTGTTAAGCCAAGATGGTGAAAAAAAAAAGAAAGCCAAGTGTATTTACCTTTGCTAAAACACAACGTTTATTTAGTTTTCAATTTAATGTTTGATAGAAAATTATTTTCTCAACATACAAACGAAGGAAAACATCACAAATTGAATTTAAAGTCAATTGATAAGGAACAAATTTAACACACAAAGACTGACAGCCTTAATGCATAAAGACCTCTTAAAAAATGAATTAGAAAAATCTTAACAGAAATTTGGTGAAGGACATGAGAAGACAAGTCACATACTCCAAAGAAACACGTGGCTAATAAACACATTCTTTTTTTTTTTTTTTCCTTTTTTTGTCTTTTTTTTTTCGTGACCGGCAATGGATCGCAACCTGGCAACCCTCAGTGTCGTGCCCGTACCGGACCAGGACCGGGACCGGTCCGGGACCGGCCACGGGATCGCAACCCTCGGTGTTGCCCCCGCCCCTCGCTCAGCCAGTGAGCAGCCGGTCTGTATGTGGGATCCGAACCCTCGGCGGGAGCGCCACCGTGCTTCCCAAGCGGCGCGCTATAGCAGTGCGCCACCGGGCCGGCCCCTAATAAGCACCTTCTAAGATGTTCTTGCAGGTGGGGTGGCGGCAGTGCACGGCGCCAGTCTCAGGGCTCTGTGCATGCCCCGTTGCTTGCCTGGGTGTGGGCAGGGGTGGGGTGTCCCCTAAAATATATCTTTTAAAGTGAGAACAAAAAATGCTATATCTTAATAATTAAAAATAAAATAAAAAATAGTTTATTCGATATTTACATTTTTTCTTTTAAAATTCCAGATTGTGGAATTTATACCAGCAGCATCAGCATCACCTGGGAGCTTATTAGGAATGCAGGCTTTCATGCCCCACCCCATTGCTTTGCATTAAGCGGAGGAATTACCTGCATCTATGAGTTTTGGTATAAGTACCACCAGCAGATGACAAAGCTATTTTGCTCTGTGCTGGGTGGGTTGGGAGTGGTCTGCTCTTCAGGTTGGAGATTTTGAAGACTAGAATAATTCTTGACATTTTGAAGTATGTTTATGTTAAAACGGACTTTCTGGGAATAGATGGAGCCCCTACTTGGTGTAATTCCCAACCCTACCTTTATAATAGCACCAAATAGTAAACTTCTATAATAATATTAGCTAACATATAACATTTACTATGTTCCAGGCACTGTCCTAAGTTCTCCTCATGAATTCATTCACTTAATCCTCCTCCACAACCCTAGGGGGTAAGTAGGTCTGCTATGATCCTCAGTTTACAGATGAGGAAGCTGAAGTACAGAGAAGTTATTTTCTCAACGTCACAGTACTAGTAAGCAGCAAAGCCAGGATTTGGACCAAGTCAGTCTAGCTCCAGAGCCCATGCTCTTAACCATTTATGCTATACTGCCTGGGTATAAAATGTAAAAAATGAATAAATATCTATATATTGGGGATGCACACTCAAATATTTTTATCAATGCGAACATGATCAAAAAAGTTTAGGGACACTAGCCTAGGGTATATCAGCTCTAAAGCTACTGTGACATAAAAAAACCTTTCCCAATCTCGCCCAACCAATCTCTCCAACCCCACCTTGTGCCCTCCCACCTTGAAACCTGTGCTCCAAATTCCACCATCGTGAACTAGCATCCTGGCAGATCTCGGAATGCCTAATGCCACCTCCCATCGCCTGCTCCCATCTGTCCTTCAGAACTCAGCTCAGGCACTGCCGGCCCTTCCCCCCTACAAGGCCACTCTGGTCATGCTTTGTCCATTCTCAGCATTGTAATAATCTATTCCCTTGTTTGTCTACCACCCTTGAGGGTAGCCCTATCTTGTTTGTTTTTGTATGTCCTAGTGCAGAGCCTGGCACATATTAGGTGCTGTTTGTATGAATGATGAAAGAGAAAGCAACCATTGCCTTAGGATGCTCTACGATCTGTTATCTGTATATCGGCCACCAGAGGGGGGCAGATGAACAGGGTCCAGTGAACAGCACCCATCCAGAGCTCCAGGGTAAGAACTGAAAGAATTATTCCAGGGCTTGTGAGGGAAGGTCAGTGGTCACATAGGCCATCTCACTGTTTTAGACAAGAATAAACAAACCCTTGCAGGTAAGCACAGTGACATTTAAAGTGTTTTCATTTTTTGAATTTAGACGGACTTCACATTCGAAAACTTGGATTCTAGTTCCAGCTCTAATATTATTTAGCTTGTCTCATCTTGGATTTGGAGGTTTAGCTCCTGAAACTGACAAATGGGTGACATGCTCTTATCTGCCTCCCAGGAGAGTTTTGATACCTGCAGATAGTAATGCACACAAACATCCTTAAAATGACAAGGTAACAAATAAAGTATAATTAGAATCAAGGGGCTAAATAAAAACAATTTCAAACCTCCCTTGTTCAACCTTAGCTTTTTGAAATGTGAGTTGAAATCCAAGGTAGCCTTCTAGGTCAATGAGCGGGAACTTGTTTAGTAAGCGTAGATGCATTGAGATTTCAAGCTGTGGACTGTTTAGACCATCTCATTTATTTGGCTCTCATTGGCCACCTCAGCTGTGTTCCCTGGGGCCAGCGAATCCATCTGCATCTAGCATCATCTATACCTGGATAATTCACACTTCACCACATGTGCTTATCTTTTCTTTCTTTCTCTCCCTCTTTGATTTTGCAAATGTGCATAGATGCTGTTGCAATAAATAAAACATAAATGCATATAAAAGCTTTCACATTTATCATAATGTATTCTTAATCAATAAATATTAAAAAATATATTCAAGATAGAGTTGCATTATATGCATATTGAACCTACACAAAGTTGATGATATGGATTTAGGAAAAATAAACCCACAAACAGCAAAACAAAATTAAACCCGTGATCATTTAATAGCATTGGCAATTTGCCTCAATGATGTGATGCTGACGCTGAGCATGGGTTGGTAGATGTGGCCACCTGCCCTCAGTAGGTCTCTTATAAATGCCTCTCAAAATATAGTGTATTTCTGTGTTTGTGAGTAACCTACGGGATTTTAAAGGGGGATTTAATATGGGCGATAGTTTTGTCTTATATTTTATCTGTAGAACCCAACTCACTATGGAGGATATTACTCCACATGTGGAGGGACTGTGAATTTTTTTGGCCCAAAATAGGAGGCCTCAGTGAAAACCACTGATCAAGCCCAGAAAACCTAAAACTCCCAGCCGCTCCCCAGAGACTTGGGTAGAACCCAGACCTCTCCCATCAAGATCAATTCTTTTTACACCCAGCACTGTGCAAGTTAGGAGGACTATCATTCTGAAGTGTACACTCTACCCAGGCTTGGGGGAATCCGTGAACTCCTAACTGTGCGTGTGTCTGGGGGGACTCTCCCAGTACTGGCAGCCCAGCCCCACACAGCTTTTATCCATGAGTATTTGCTTCTCGGTGTGCTGCCTGGTTGTCAGCCCATCCTCTTTCTTGTGTTGCCTTTATATCGGAACTGGGTGTGAGCTGGAAGACGTTTGCAAGCCAGTTTTGAACCTTCAGAGGCATATGGGAAAATTCTCAGAGGCCAGGAAGCCTCCAGAAGGCCACCAGCACTTGATTTCCTCTCTTTCCTTCCTCAGAAACATTAAGGCCAGATGCATCCTATCCCCCAGCAGTGTCCCACCCTCTGACCCAGCTTTTGAGCTTCCTTTTCCTGCTGGGTGAGGCCATGCTTCCTTGGCACTCATGGCCTCTACTCCTTGAGCAAGGGGCAGGCCCTGGAGTGTGAACAGGCAGGCCTGTGCAGGTGCAGGGGCTGGTCACTCAGTCCCCCACTCACCCTCCAAACTGGTCATGGCTTGAAATGCTGCTCGGTGCTGGCTTCCTACTCTGGTGGGTGAAGAGGTCTCTTCTGTGAGGGGGAAGTTCAGCGTTGAGCTTCTACAACAACAGACTTTCCAAATCCCAAGGGAGGTTGTGGAAATTAGGATTATTGGGGTTGCAAAGGCTTACTGACCATCTTGGAAACCTGAGGAAGATTATATTGAAGGTGGTGGAAGCTTCCTCTGGCTCCTATGGCTGGGTGGCCTGAGCGGGACGGGCAGAATTTAGTTAGATCCCGAGGAGAACTTGCCAACATTGAGGGCTCATAGACACCAGAACAGGCGGTGAAGGAAGACAGCAGAATCTACTTTGGAGGTCTTTCAAAGTAGGACGATTTCTCTTCATTCTGGAATGGTCTGGAATGACAGCCCGTAAAAAACCAGAAAACATGATGACCGCAAAGCTCTTTATTTACAAAAACCCATGATTTTAAGCTGTTTTAGATTTGTTGCAAATTTCCACATTCTTCAACGGCCTGTAAAATATTAAACACATATTAATGATGCTTTGCAACATGCCCGAATACTGGAGCTCCAATGTGGAGGAAGGAAATTACTATTTGACATCTCAGGGAGATAACTTTGAATGGAAAACTGTCCACACAAATAGAAGCTTACAACTCACCTCCAAGGGACTGACAGGATTTTTCCATTAAGTGACCTCCTACCTCCGTTTAATTGAACAAGGGAGTTTCTAACCTCTGCATCCTCTCCCCAGGCTCCTTTCTCACTTCCTCACCTCCTTCCTAATCTAGTTCCCAAGACTTCTAGAAGATTCTCTTGATGAGTCCTTGACCCCCTGTTGCTGCAGGAGAGTGGGAGAGAGAGGCAGCCTGGGAGGTGGTCAGGGAGTCTTGACCCTGAGTCCCCCTTCACTTCCTCTGCCTTCTCCCAGTCACACCGCAGGACCTTGTCCTCTACACTTGGCCATGTTTTCTGAACCAAAACAAGGGCATGCGATCTGACAAGGGTTTGTGCACCTATGGGCAAAATGGGACAGTGTTCTTGAGACTGGTTCTGACCCAGGAAATTGGGAATCCTGGTTGTGGGTCACATACTAAGCTCCTAACTAAAAAATCAAGTATGTACATGTTTGCTTCTCTAGAGCTTGTCAGTGTGGCAAGAATTTCCCATACAGATGAATTCATGTGTAGATGAGGCCATGTCATTCAAGACAGGGATACCAAATAGTGTGAGAGCTATTTTAAGATGCTCAGGAGCCCCAGGCAGGCTCTCTGGTGGCATCCCCATCACCCCACTGTAGTAAAAGATACCACCACCTCCCCAGGAAGTCCAGGAATACCGCAGTTGACAAGTAGACATCGTGTAATGTTTAACATGTGTTTAACTTAAACATTTATTGAATTATATTTATTTTACTTGAGAGACAATATCATCTTTTTTTAAATCTCAAACTTTTTTTAGGGCATTCCAAGCTTTTTTTGTTTGTTTGTTTGTTTTGTTTTTTTTTGTTTGTTTTTTTTTCCTTTTTGTCTTTTTTTTGTGACCGGCAACGGATCGCAACCCTCAGTGTCGCGCCCGCACCGGACCGGGACCGGCAACGGGATCTCAACCCTCGGCGTTGGGCCCGCCCCTCGCTCAGCCAGTGAGCGGGAACCGGTCTGTATGTGGGATCCGAACCCTCGGCGGGAGCGCCACCACACTCCCAAGCGGCGCACTGTAGCAGTACGCCACCGGGCCGGCCCTTTTTTTTTCATTCCAAGCTTTTGACCTCAAATACTCTGCCTATAGAATCCAGTGGCTAAAATGTCCCAGGTATTGAATGCTGGTTTAGAAGACGAGATGTGGAAAAATATGCACACCTCTTTGGCATATCCTCTGCAAACTCAAACATATTTATAAGCATTACCTTGAAATGTATATTTGTGGTGGTGGGAGGGCAAGCAATGGGCTGTTGGGGGAAAGAAGATCCTCAAAAGTTTCCAGCAAACAGAAACTACCCTGACTGTCCTAAATGGGTGAGAATGGAAAGTATTCAATACTGTTAATTAAGGGGGAGCCAATATTCTTAGGTTTGCCTTTATTTTGGGAATAGTTTTTGTTTTGTGTTTAGGGAACTCAGATATTCATCAGTGCTTTCCCATCTATGGCTCTGTGACTTTGGTCATCTGGCCATAGGACTTTTGGTTGCATCATCACGACGACTTCTACCAGGAAGGTTTTAGGCTCATTGTTGGGGCGAGATTCTTTCAATCTGTGAGGAATGGAGGAAAATGCTCAGTTGAACTTTGATGATGGTCATTTATTGTAAGGATACACAAGGAAAGTGGAAGACACAGAAAATAGCCTCAGCAAGTGTGTTGTTATCCACTCAACGTTTACTGAGCGCCGACTGTGCTCTAGGCTCTGGGGACTCTAATGGTGAACAAGACAGGTGAGGTTCCTGCTGACCTGGAGTTTCTACTCAAGTGAGGCTCAATAGACAATAAAGGGTACAAATGAACATAGTAATTTCAGATGGTGGTAAAGTGCTACAAAGACAAGAATCTGGTGATGTGATAAAGAGGGACAAGGGAGAAAGGTGTGAGGCTATGTTAGGTGCACGGTCCAGGAAGAACTCTGAGGAGGCAGCATTGTGACCAAGCCTTGAAAGTTCCAACGGAGCCGGCTGGGAGAAGGTCTGGGGGCAGAATCTTCCAGGCGTAGGAACAACCAGTGCAATGCCCCTTAAGCCAGATCTTTGGCAAGTTTCAGGAACACAAAGAAGGCCAGTGGGGCAGGGGCACAGGGAGCACTGGTGAGCACTAGGAGATGAGGTCAGTCTCAGAGAAAACTGCAGTGTGTCCACCCCTCAGCCCAACAGTAGCTCCAGTGCCCCAAGCATCTAGTCCCCCCAGAATCGGGAGTCCACTTCTTTCTACTCCATTGACTCTGTCACCCTCACAACTCAGTTGCCTTCTGCCTGCGCTTTTCTCTCTGTTTGCTCAATTATTGGCATCTTTCTACTTCTCTATCCCTCTTTTAATTCATTTTTCATTAAACACTCCCGAGGGTGGGGATCTGCATATGTTAATCACTACCCGGTAGGAAGTGGTCCTGTTGGACAGGTGCACACAGGGCCTGCCCACTGGCTGCTGGTCTCCCCCAGGTCCAGCTTCTCTGGCCCCTGCCCCTGGTTCAATCAGTTCTGGCCAGGGTCTCATGGCCTAGAGCTGGCAACTAATTTTGAAGCAATCTATAAGGGTTACTTAAATAAAGATCAGGTTATGGGCTGAGCCAAAATTAAAGAGGCTGACAGAATTTTTACAGGAAGTATATTTAGGACTGCCCCTCAGGCAACAAGCCTAACAGGATTCTTTACAAGGGGCCTAGTTCTTAGCTACTCACTGAGGCTTCCCCAGTGACCAATGATCATTCCCCATCCAGGCCTAAGCACCTAGAAGTCAGCTGTGCAATCAGCCTCTTCTGACTGGCTCTCTTTTCTCTGCCACAGGTGGTCTCACTCCCATCTCTCATCCCATAGCTTTTATGCAATGTGTTCTTGCTGTTTCCCTCTGCTTGAATCTGGGCTGGCTGTGTGACTGGCTCTAATGTACAGAACACAGCAGAAGTGCTCCACGTGAGAAGAGAACTGCAGCTTTGCCTTCACCTGTTGGAACACCACTCTTTGGATCCCAGCTACCATGCTGTAAGGAAGTCCAATGAGCCATGTGAGCAGCCCAAGTGCAAGAGAACTGAGGCCTCCAGCCAACAGCCCCAGATCAACTCCCAGCCGACACTCAGCACCAACTGCCAGCCATGTAAGTGTAGCCATTTAGGACCTTCTAACCATCCCAATACCCCAGCCAACGCCAGTGAAGCATACGCACTGCTGGCCAACCCACAGAATTGTGAGAAATAATAAATGGTTTTGTTCTAAGTCCTTAAATTTTAGGGTGGTTTTATACAGTAATAGTTAATAGTTAATAGTTGTGAGGGGACAGCGAATAGATTATACCCAGTGCATCACATTTGGCTTTATAAAGCTTCAGAATCAAAGACAGATAGCCAGGGCTGTGGGCCTGTGAAATTGAAAGCAAAATTTGCATTTTACTTGATAGTTGTTTCTTTTTGGAGAATCATTAGAAGAAAACTCCTTTATAGCCTAGTGACAAACAGCTGAGGCCACTCTTGATCCTGTTCTGGTGATGGTGGCGATTTAGGGCGAGACTGCAGGGATAGTAGGCAAGGGCAGGGAGAAGGCACCAGTGGAGTCAGGTGTAGACGGAGAATGCTGAGTCTTTGACATTCTGATCTGAAGTTTCAGAATTTGACACTTGTTTTCTATAGGATGGGGGACGTTCAAGTGGATATTATTTTATTATTCAGATGCTAATTCTTCAAACAATAAAACGAGAAACCTCCCCTTCTCTTCCAGTTTCTGCTTCTTTTTCGTTTGCATATTCCACCTGAAATGCATTAAATGTAGTAGAATGTATTAGAATGTATTAGAAGAATTAAGCCGTAAAGTCACATTACACAGTACGTCTAAACTTCAGAGCTTCCAGCACATTAACTGAACTACATGTCTCTGGTTTAGTGTTTCTGTTGTCTCTGTATATTAGTAAAACTTTGATACCATTTCAATAAAATTTGCTTTGGATGGAGAAAAATTTTTTCTTTTTGCTCATGCTATTCTTTTTTTTTTTTTTTTTTATTAAAGAGAAGAAACAACCAAGATGTCCAAACTTCAGGCTCCAGCCTGAAATTTAGATATTTGGTCTTTACCCAAAGTCAATATTTTGGGAGAAGTTTGAACTAAGTCATTCACGCAATCTTGGGTTTCAAGTATAAAAAATTCCCTGCAGTTTTCCACTTAAAAAGAAATAAGTCTGGAAACCATGTACCGAAAAACTATCAAACACTGGAAGCTGTCAACTTCAAACTTGGCAGGATAAAGATCACCAAAGGAGGAAATCCAAGTCAAGAGTGAATGAAGTAGCCAAAGTTTGTAATGTGTTAAAGGCACAGAGACCAGAGCTCCTGCGGGGCATTGGCAGGTGAACCCTGTACTTCAGCTGACCTGTCACTGGACAGGGCGCCTTATCTCTTGTGCAGATAATCACAATGGTCTCATAACTGGTCTCCCCGATTTGAATCTACATCTTTTAAAATCACAAATTTGATCAGGTCATTCTCTTGTTTACAAGCTTTCGGTGACTTCCCTAGCCCTCAGGATAAATTAACACTTCTCAACAGGCCTTAAGAGTTGACAGGCATGACCCAGCTCCAATTCTTTATCTAGCAACATCTCTGGCCACATCCAGACTCACCCTCTTTTCCCCAGTTATGCTGAACTCCATGGTGTTCCAAGAATGTTCATTGCTCTCCAGCATAAGTCCTTGTACATGCTGTTCTTTGTGCTGGAACAGCATCTCGCTCCCAAGAATCAGCTCAGATGTCACCTCTTCCAGGAAGGACTAGGAACACTTCCTCCGGATACCCACAGTATCTGAGAATTTGTCATGCTGTGTAATAATTATCAGTTTACATGAGTATCTAAGCCACTAACTGTGAATCCCCTAAGGGCAGTTACCATGCTATTTTTGGCTTTTTTTTTTTTTTTTTTTTTTGTCTTTTGTCTTTTTCCGTGTCTGGCAACGGATCGCAACCCTCAGTGTTGCCCCCGTACCGGACCGGGGACCGGCAACAGGATCGCAACCCTCGGTGTTGCTCCCGCGCCTCGCTCAGCCAGTGAGCGGGAACCGGTCTGTATGTGGGATCCGAACCCTTGGGCGGGAGCGCCGCTGCACTTCCGAAGCGGCGCACTATCCAGTGCGCCACCGGGCCGGCCCCTGTGTTTGACTTTTTCATCCTTAAAACCTAACACACAGTGCCTGGATTATAATAGATGCTTGATAAACCATTGTGAATACAAAATAAACAAGTACCCTAAACCCCATCTACATTTTTGCATCTTGGGAAGGGGCCAGAGAAATGTAGGTGAGCAGGGCTCTGAGAGTAAAGGCCCACAGAGTTGAGACCCTGAGACCTGAAGACAACTTTATGTCCGTGTGATAATTTTGCCTAGAGTGAATCCTTTTCTGTAAAATAACTCCCATGAGAACCTAAATCCACAGCAACTCAACCTAACAGTGTTCTTGTTTTTAGAAGTGTTGCCACCACGGATTGTGTCACAGAGATTTAGAATTGACTCATTTAATTAACAAAGATATTTTGAGCTCCAACCGTGGCAGGCCCTGTGCATATTTAAACATGACAACATGACTTGTTTGCCTCAAGGAGCTTGTAGTGCAGTGGGGAGTTGGTAATGGGATGTGGTTTTGATTTAATGCTATTATTGATATTAAGACATCTGCAAGTAAAGGGTTCTTCTGGGGGGAGGACTGCCCCACTTACTGGGAACTCAGTTGACCAACATTAATTCTGCTCCAAAAAATGTTTTAAGTTGCTTTTTCCAGAAGAAAAACAGAAAGCATAAAACAAAAAGCATAATGCCCACCCAAGAGAGTAAATTGTGGACAACATCCCCCCATCATGAAAACAAAACTTTTTTAAAAAAATGATACCTTAACAAATAAATAAGAAGATACAGGATGCAGACACTTAGAAGCCCATCAGGAAATTCAAGCTGTGTGCTTCTGACAGACCTCAGTCACAGGATGGAGATTTTTCTTCCTGGAGGCACACAACCTGTCCCTAAAATCCTTGAGAATCATGGTTCCAATTCTATGTGTGTGGGATAAAATATCCCTGGGTGAGATGTTTAGGAAGGGAATGGAACATGGTGAGAACCTAAAGTGGGCCCCCTGTCCCCTAGGCCAATGCATGGAATTGATGCTGGAAGGACACCAACATGTAGACACCACCAATAAATGGGCCTATGTTAGTGGGCTGCAGGAATGTAGGATGGATATGACAGGGCAGAATTTGACCTAGAGGCATTGGGAGGAGAGCAAAGAAACATGCCTAAAATTCACCTCTGAATGCCACTCAGTCAACTGTCCAAATCTGAATTATCCACTCCTGCAGTTATTCTGAAAGTTAAACTTCTGAGATCTAGAAATGTATTTAAAAGGGAACCTGAGGATAGGTATTTGCTTTTTAATAGTAATAATATTGAAAATTATTGGCTCCAATTCTTTCCCTTCCCTCTGTCCACACCCTCTGCCACCTGTATTTGCCATTCATATCTGTACTGCCTTGACCTACACTTGTGCTTTGGCCAATGTAATGTGGGTACAAGTGATGGTATGACAGATTTAAGCCCAGCTCTCAAGGGGTAGTACCTGATTCTGCCTGCCTGTCTTGTACCTCTGCCATCACCATGGGAAGAGCTTGTCTTGGGTGGCTGCTGCCTCCTGGCAACAAGGGACACACACAGAGCAGACATGAGCCCAAATCAATGAGGAGCCAAGCCCAGCTGGATCCTTCCTGACACAGAGCCACCTAGGTGAAGCCAGCCTAGAACAGCAGAACCACACCAACTCAGACACACAAGCAAGAATTAATGATTGTAATTTAAGGCACTGAGTTTTGGGTTGATTTATTACACAGCCATAGCTGACTGATAGAAATATAATAATAGCCAAACTTGCCTTTAACCTGTCCAAGGCCACTTAGCTAGTGACCAGTGCAGATGAAATTCAAGTCTGGATCTAAATTCTATGTTCTTTATGACCTCCTTATATGATCTTGAGAAATGAACCTAGTAAAAACACTGGTGAGTTTTTTTCAGGCAGAGATTATTTTCCTGGAATGAAATGAAGATGAGAAAATACATAGGTTTCTTTCTCACATGGATTGCAGGGAAGAGGAGAGCTACAATCATACTAGAATAATTCACTCACAAGAAAATTCAGTCAGGGCCCCCCAGATCTCACAGAGAGGGAGCAAGTACGTTAAAAATAGAAAACTAAAGAAAAGCAGGATTCAGGATTAAAAAAATGGCAAGCCATAAATTATAAGGTTGAATGAAAGGCTGCCCAGCATCGCTGCTTTCACACTAGAATTTGCCTGCCACTTGCTAGCTTTGTGATCTTCTCCATGCCTCAGTTTTCTCATCTGTGAAATAGGGATAATAAAAATAACTACTTCATAGAGTTCTTGAGAAAATCAAATGAGTTAATATATGTGAAGTGTTTAGAAGAGTGTCTCGCACATTGTAAGCAGTATATACATGTCAGCTTAGCGGTGCCTGTAGAAGGCAGCACCATGCTTAACTTCTGCCTGGTTTTTCTAACTCGGCTGCTGTGATGGTTTTGTATTGTGTCGACTTAGCTACTAGAACAACATTTCCCAGCATGCTCTTTCCTCTACGGTCTGGTCTAGGATTGCCATGTGAAACATTCGCATGAGATTTGGAAGGTGGAAGTAAAGCAGGAGCCATTACTCTCTGAAGGTCAGTGTCAGGCACCAGGTAGAGCTGTGGCCAGGTGTGTGTGTAGCTCCCTGATGAAGGGTCCCAGCCTGCAGGTCACACGTGTGGTCAAGGTTGAGATGGTGGGAGGAAGATACAGGTCTCAGCTGGTCCTCATGCATTTTGGTTTGTCCTCATGGATTCCTGTTGTCTTCACAGACTCATGTCCAGCTTTCCTTCCAAACTGCCAGGCCTCTTGACCTACAGTAACTTCAGGATTGACCTCCACTTAAAGCAGAGGCAATAGCCTTGCACAGACATCTTCACCAGCTCCCGCCATTACTCAAGGGCTAATCTCTGTAACAAATCTATGTTCTTCTATATCCTGCATCGTGTCTTTCCTGATTGACCCTGATTGATAGATCCTCTCTTCCATTTCCTTATGAGTTGGGAGATAAGACAGTAGTATCGTTGAAAGCCAAGGGTTCTTTTTAAAAATTTTGTATTTACCATAACTCTAAGCATGTTGGCTCTCAACTCCAATCCCCGCCCCCACCATCTTCTTAGACTTCTCTGTGGGAGGACTTGGAGCAACAGGGAAGGAGTCTTGACTGCTGAAATCCCCATGGAAAAAAGATCTAATTCCTGGCTTCAGAGCACCAATGGGTGGGGTTAACCACAGACTTGTCATCAGATTTTAAAATAAAAAAAGTAGGCTTTCCATAAAAATAAAAGAAAAAAAAAAACCTATTTACCTCAATATTGCTATTTTCACGATTTCCCAGAACAAGTTGTACGGAGTAATACAAATGCTGTGGAGATGGGTCCAGATGAAATACGGAATTTATAATAAGAGGATGTTGTTACTCAGAAGAAAGACAACTCGGAATGCTTCGGGATGGTATTGCAGTAATGAAAACAAGCTCAATGTTCGTGTCAGATAAACAATTGTAGTCACAGCCCTGGAACTTCAGGAAGTGACTCATCCTCAGGAATGGGCATGAGGGAAGGCAGCCGTTTACCTCAGGCCTTTGGTGGTTTGCACAAACATTCTTTCTTCCCTCGTGACTTGGCCACTGGGAGATGCTGTTGCAGCCATGTGCACCAGCATCCCGGCTTCTACTACGTATGTCAGTCACGTCTCCTGCCCCGTGATGCCTTGTGCTCTCTGCCCTTAGCCTCTCACTGTCCCTCGGGGTGGCCATTCTCTAAAATCAATGGATTTCCTCGTTTGTGGAGAGAAAATACTTCAGGAAGCCTCCACTTGCGAGAAGGGCCCATTGTTAGGGACTTTTGGTCTGAGAGGCTGTGGCTGAGTCCAAGGGGCAACAAAGAATAGACCAGTCCCAAACCCAGCTAACCAGCAAAGGAAGAAAGGGGCTGAGAGGGAGTTCAGAGACCCTGGCTGGAGGCAGGGCAGAGCCAAGTCAGTGGGAGGACCCTGCAAACAGGAAGGGATGCCAGGAGTCAGGGCCACAGCAAGTCCAGGGGTGGGAGCACGGAGGAGAGTTGAGGCAGGAGGAGCTTGGGTTGGAGCTGAGGCAGATAGAGGGTGCATTGCTATTGTCCTTCTGTCCTTCAGCTGAGTGTGCTTCATGACCAGGACCAGGAGTTTCTACTGCCATGGCCACAGAAGATGACTACCCAGGAAGCAGCGTGGCAACAGAGGCATGTCATCCAGAGAAATACATGTCCTTTGCACCAGGATGTGGGAACAACCACGTCCACATTGGCGTTCGTTATTCATAACACCTCCAAACATGAAATAACCAAACCACCTCAACTACAGAATGGATCAAGAAACGGTGGTTTATTAATAAGCAAACTGTGGCTGATTTATACGGAGGAACACTGTATTAATTTCTTAGGGCTGTCATAACAAATTACCCCATATTGGCTGGCTCAAAAGAGCAGAAATGTCTGAAATCAAGGTGTCGGCAGTGGAGGGTCTAAGGGAAAATTTGACTACAATTGTTTATCTGACATGAACATTGAGCTTGTTTTCATTGCTGCAATCCCATCCCAACCACCACTAGCTTCTGGTGGTTGCCGCAATCCTTGGCAATCCTTGGCAATCCTTGGCATTCCTTGGCATTCCTTGGCTTGTCGCCATTATCACTCCAATCCCTGCCTCCATCTTCACATGGTGTCTCTGTTTCTCCTTGTCTTTACATGGCCTTCTTGTGAAGACACCAGTCACTGGATTTAGGGCCCACACTAACCCAGCATACCTCATCTTAACAATCAGTTAAAATTAACAATCAGCGAAGGTCCAGCTTCCAAATAAGGTCACATTCTGAGGTTCTGGGTGGACATGAATTTTGGGGGGGATGCTATTCAATCCAGTACAGACACTATACAAAAGTGATGATACATAAACTACAGCTACGTGCAGCAACGTGGATGAAACTCATAAACACAGTATTTAGCACAAGAAGTTGGGCACAAAAGAATATGTATTATGATGTTGCATCATAAAGTTCAAAGCCAGGAAAAACTAAATTATAGTGTTTAGGGATCCATACTTTTGTGATGATATTATAATGAGAAGCAAATAAATGATAAAAGTCCAGATAGTGGTTATCTTTAGGAGGGAGACAGGAAAAGGAGCATGAGAGGGGGCTTCTGGGACGCTGGAATGTTCTATGTCTTGAAATGGCTGGTGGTTACAAGAGTATTCAGTTTTGATATTCCGCTAAGCTATTTTACCTTCTATATGCATGCTATTTTTTGCAATGGAAGAAGGGAGTGTTAGGAAACCTGCAGTTCCAGCTTCTGCCATCGGCCATTGGTTGTTGGGTAAATTGCCTCTCTGGACCTCAGTTTCCTCATCTATAAAATGAGGAGGTTGGACTCAATGATCTGTGAGGCCCCTCCCTGGCTGACCACTCTGGGTTTATAACTCATTTGATTCTCCAAGCATTTCTATGAGGACAGGAGAATCCCCAACATTATGTTTACAAGAAGAAAACCATTGAGAAAGGGTCTATAGTATCATGGTTAGACTTTAAAACCAGAATGACCTGGATTTGAGTCTTAGCTCTGCCTTTTCTCTTTAAGGGACCATGGACAGATACATTAGTGTTCCGGGCTGCAGTTTCCTCGGGTATAAAATGAGTACAATGAAAGAACCTTCCTCATAGGTCTGATAAGAAGATAAAAAGGGATGACGTATACAAAATACCTGGCTCAGCACCTGGGAGCCAGTAAGCACTGGTAACTGGTAGCTAGCTAATCTGGCAAAAGCCAGGCTATTCAGATGAATTCAGCAAATTGTTCTTGAATACCTGTAGCCAAACAAAAAACTCTTGACAAAGTAGCCGACAGTTGTCAGAGAATATGACCTCCTTTAATCCTCACCTGAATGCTGTGAAGTTGCTTATCCTTGTGAATTTTTATGGATGATAATTCTGGGGCTAAAGAGGGAGGGAGGGAGTAATAGGATCAAAGCAGTTCTTTAGAAAGATCCCTCTGCCAGCCGTGGGGACAGACTAGAGGGAAGAGAGAGTGACAGCGAGGAGACCTGTCAATCATGGATGGCTACTGTCCAGGCAAGACATGGGGAGGGCAAGGTCACATCGGTCCTGCTCACTACTGTGGTCAGGTCTCCTTTAGTGTTTGAGTGAATGGATGGCTGAATGGTGTCTTTGACACAGGCATTATGGATGGAAGGTGTGGAAGAGAAGGGCAGGAAGGGACCTTTGATGACGAAGGGGTTCCTAGATCAGTCTGTCATGGGGGGAGCAATTCAAGAGGAGTGGTGGGTTTGGGGTGAGGTGGGGTTGGGGGGACAAGCCCATGCTTGGATGTGAGACATCACTGGGACCCTGTGTGGAGAGTCCGGCCAGCCAGAGCAAGTGCTGGGTGCAGTCTGGTTTGGATGAAGCGTGGAGAACGTGAAATCAAGTCCTCTGCTTCATGGCCCAGGGTGGGCCCCACCTCACTCCTTCCTTACTGGAATCTTTTTTGGGAGTGGGGGTGACTTTGGAGTACGGTCAACCCTTCTGCTACCCTTGTATCTATCTGGACTTGTACTTCTCACCAGAGGGCCATCGCTGGTTCTTGGTCAATGTGACATCTGGTTTATGTCTGCTCTGGAACTAACTATGAGTAGGTCATCTAAATGGCAGAACCCCAAATGCCTCAGTGCCTGAAACTCCAGGGAACTGTAGTCTTTAGATCCAGCATTCCTCTCCCATGGCCTTTTAAAAAGTGCAAATGCCCCAGAGAAGATAAACAGCCTAATTCTCTAACATTGTGGTAGGATTACTGTCTTAGATGTTTTCCTCTGTGACAGGAGGGTGGGATGCAGGAAAACACTGGGCATCTGGGCAGAGGGTGAGGGGCAGTGAGAGGGACCAATAAACTGTGTTCACAAAGGGCAGGTGAGGGGCAGAGAGGATGCATTTCATGCACTTTAATGTCTTGAAAGTTTTCTTACTCAACATATGTCTCCCACTACTTCTCACATCTTTACTTGACTGGGGGAAAAGGCCTACTATGTGCCAAGCACAAGGAGGCTGTTTACAAGCATGAAGTCATGCAAGCATCAGAACAATCCATTTATAGATGAGAAAACTGCCTCTCAGAGGGACCACTTTCTCATCCACCCATTGGTGGCAGTGGAGCATGGTGGTAAAGCATTCCGCTGTGGTGGGTTTAGAACCCTGCTTACCAGCTCGGTGACCTTCTGCAGCTACTTCCTCCTCATCCTCCTAGGGTTGGGGTGAAGATTCAATGGGAAGATGCTTGTGTAGGGATCAGTGCTCTGCACACTTTAGCTGTACTCTTAACCATGCTATGTAGATCGCAGGTCTTGTGGGTACAAAGACAACAGCAACAGGATGTCCCCTCCACCATAAAATAAATAAATAAATAAATGACAACAGGGTGTCCCAGATGAGCCCAAACTGGAATTTGGAGTCTGGCTACTTGTGAAACTGGTGGTTTGTAGCTTCTTGGGTGTCTTTCCTTGTGTCTATGCACGAGAGCTTTTTTCTTTGGCTGAAGGAAAAGGAGAGATGAGTTTCTTTGGAAGGGGTTGGGAGAGGGGCTTGGAGATGGACTAGAGAGAGGCTGAGGTGATGTGAGCTGTGGGGCCTGAACTGGAACCAGCCCCTCGCTCCCTTTATCACTTACCCTTGGAGGCACAGGTTAAAAGCGTCTTAGTTCCTCCCCGCATTCCCCTGCTGGCCTAGCGCCCTTGAAGCAACGGTGTCCAGAGCCAAGATGCTTCACTTTCAGATGACTGACTGACCCTCCCTGCCCTCGGATCCACCCCAGTGTGCAAGGAAAGGCCAGCTGGCACAATCAATAGCTAGCTCTACAGGGGCAAAACAACCATCTCATTGATCAAGGAGGCTGATTTTCTGTCAAACACTGGGAATGCTACAAGGCACATTCTGGCCAATCCCGACTGGATTCAGGGCCAACAGGTCTGGCTTGGTTCTCTCCTCCATGTTTATTTGGTGTGTCACTTGCCCTTGGAGGGATCCATGCCAGATCTCGGTACCCACATCTGGGTGGGTTATTAGGCAAGACTGGCTGAAGGAGTCCATTTTAAAGATCATCCCTCACGTTTGGAAGGAAACTGATTAAAAAGCTGAGGTCTAGGGCCGGCCCGGTGGCGCACTGCTACAGGGCGGCGCTCCCGCCGAGGGTTTGGATCCCACATACAGACCGGTTCCCGCTCACTGGCTGAGCGAGGTATGGGCGCAGCACCGAGGTTTGCGATCCCGTTGCCGGTCCCGGTCCGGTACGGGCGCGACACTGAGGGTTGCGATCCATTGCCGGACACGAAAAAAAAAAAAAAGCTGAGGTCTAGGGCCGGCCCGGTGGCGCACTGCTACAGGGCGGCGCTCCCGCCGAGGGTTTGGATCCCACATACAGACCGGTTCCCGCTCACTGGCTGAGCGAGGTATGGGCGCAGCACCGAGGTTTGCGATCCCGTTGCCGGTCCCGGTCCGGTACGGGCGCGACACTGAGGGTTGCGATCCATTGCCGGACACGAAAAAAGACAAAAAGGAAAAAAAAAAAAAAAAAGCTGAGGTCTAGCCTCTGATAGAGGCTCTGGGGCCAAAGACAAGGCTCATGTGGTCACACCCAACCAGTGTATCCTTCATCCTTTTTAAGCATGTTGCTCTTACATGGATGTCCAGAAATTTGTAAAGCATGCTTTCAGGACTGTGTTCAGATACTTTGGGGAGGTCTGTGGGAGGCTTCTTTCGTGTGTGCTCTTGGGGTACAGCTGTGGGGGGTGCTGACATATTTCCCTGATGAAAAGACCCCTTGTTCCTTTGCCTGGAGACAGCTCCTTCACCCAGCCCTGGCAGGGGTGTGTTTTTCCATCCTCCTTGGTGTGAAGTTCTGTGGATAATTTTGTGTCGCTTTAGATCTTGGTGAAATAATGTGCAAAGGAAAGATTAATGGAGAAATTCTCCTCCCAATTGCCAGGAAAATATTTTTTCCCCTCTAGCATGAAAACAAAGAGGAGTGTGAACTGAGTGGTCTGAAGGGTAAGAGGAAGTTAACGTTCCCTGTGTTGGCTCAGGCCCCTGCTCTCTGCCCTTTTTTTACTGGGCCCCTGTCCCAGGCAAGACTTTGTTTTTTTCATTAAGGGTCTCTCATTTGATGACCTAAATTAGACCAAATCTGTCAGCAACTGACCTGTGTCCAGTGCCCATTCTGTGCAGGCCCATCTGATCTGCAGGACAACCCTGCAATGAAGATCTAACTAACCCTGCTTTACAGATAGGGAAATTAAGGCTCAGGGTATTGATCAGCTTCCTTTAGGTCACACAGCAACTAGCTGATGGAGCTAGAATTCAGGTCCAGCCTCTTTGCTGTGTGTTCTCTGTATAATGCTGCACGATGTCAGTTCCTGGCAGAGTGCCTGGCACGGGGCAATGCTCAGCACGTATGAGGGCATGGAAGGAGGAGGGAGCCAACGAATGAAGCCCTCCTCAGGCTCAGACGACCTAGGTCGACTTTACCATCCTTACTTCTCATGTGGCCTTTTCCTCATGATGCCTCAGTTTCCTCACTAGCAAAACTGACATGAAATGCTTGCTCCTGCCTGTCACCTTGGTTGATGATCTATGGTAGGTTGTAAGGGAACAAAGAGGATTTATAATCTAGGATAGTGAGACCACTTAGCTGGGTGACCACATTCATGATACCTAACATCTCTGGACCTACACAAAAGGCAGGAGTAGTCCCCTCACCTGGGTATTTTTGTAAAGATTAAATGAGATGTATTTTGTGAAGCCCCTGGTACGTGGAGATGCTTATTAACTGTTTTGTTTTGGGTTTAATTTATTTTAATAACTTTAATCCAGGGAGACTCATGCCTGAGGGAAGGGGAGGGAACCAGTGTGGGGACATTTTGCTTGGCTGTGCATTCATCTGAGAATTGGTCCATAACATTCATTTGATTCTCAAAAAGCATTCATGACCCCAAAATGTTTAAGAACCACTGCAATTGAATCTGATTTTTGACCCATGGTTAAAAACCACTGAGCTAAGAATATATTAAGTGCTCACATGTTCCTGGAATCATGCTAGGGGCTATTCAAACAAATAGAAGGGGAGGAATCTTTGCCTTTTAGACCTTTGCAATTTAAATATGTTCAAACTTGTAAGTGGATGCGCTGACAGAAATGCTGTGTGACAGGAGATGACGCAATGGCTGAGTTAGGTACAAATGTGCATAAATATCAGAAATGATGGGGGGTGGAAAAATTGTTGAATACTCACTAACAGGGTTAAAGCAATAGATACTCACTTTTTAAATTTCATTTCAACTTTGCTTCCAAGAGTATATCTAGTGGCTATTATTGGGCACTTTCTATGTATCAGGTGGTGGGTTGTTCACTCTAAATGCTTGATCCTGTTTAAACATTGTGATCAGACTATAACACAAATATTATCTCTATTTCTTTTTCTTTTTTTTTTTTTTGACTGGTAAGGGGATCGCAACCCTTGGCTTGGTGTCTCCCGCACCACGCTCAGCCAGTGAGCGCACCGGACATCCCTATATAGGATCCAAACCCGTGGCCTCCGTGCTACCAGCGCCGCACTCTCCCGAGTGAGCCACGGGGCCAGCCCAGTATTATCTCTATTTTACTCATGAGGAAGCTGTGATTCATAGAGGCCACACGACTAAGGCTACACAGCTAGTAAATGGCAATTCTCAAAATCGTGAGTTGTCCTGGGACTTATCTTTGAAAATGTCCTTATTCCTTTGGTATCTTTTTCAACCCTGAGTAGTGAGTACATCAGTTAAGATGCTTTGGCTAAAAGTAACAGAAGTCCCCAGCTTGAGCTATATCTTAACAACAGGGAATTTTATTCTGTCATGTAACAAAGAGCTCAGAGGTTCAGGGGGCTCCAGGTGGGGCACACAAGGATCTGCTCCATTTTTCTCTGACTCTCCTGGTCCTGCTCTCCTCCCTGCGCTGGCATTAACCACAGTGTGAGCAAGATGTTGGAAGTAGTTTTTGCTTGTTAGACCCAGACTCAGCAATGTCTAGAGGAAGAGTTGGGGATGGTCTCTTCTTGGGTCACCTTCTTAGGAACAAGGAGATGGTTCTCAGAAGGCCCAGGAAAATTCCTGTCATATCCCATTGGCCAGAACACAAACACATGCCCATCCCTTAACCAACAGCTGCCAAGGGTCACATGCTGTGGTTTGAATGTGTCCCCCCAAAAGCATGTGTTAGAAACTTAATACCCAGTGCAACAGTGTTGGGAGATGGGGACTAATGAGGGGTGATTAGGGCATGAGGCTGGAGTGAATGGATTAATGCCGTTACCATGGAGCGAATTCCTTATAAAAGGGGAATTCAGCCCTCTCTCTCTCAACCTCTTCTTTATTTTATCTCTCTCTTTTATTCTCTCTCTCACCCTCTCTTGCTCACACTCTCAGTCTCTTTGCGCTTCCACCATGTGATACCTTCTGCTATGTTATGAGGAAGCAAGAAAGCCCTTACCAGATACTGGCTCCTCAGTCTTGGACTTCTCAGTCTCCAGAGAAATGAAAAATAAGTTTCTGTTCATTATAAATGACCCAGTTGGGGCTATTCTATTACAGCAGCACAAAATGGACTAAGGCGGGCATGGGACTGTTATAACAGGCTTACTAACCTTGGAGGGGGGGATGGATGTTGGGGAGTAAACCCTACAAAGTAGGATCTTGGAAGAAGAAATTGGGGTGAGGAGGGGAGCTGGGTTAGCTCCTTGGCCTTTCCTGAATGTGCCTCAGTTTATTCATTTGGATGACAACTAAAACAGCATCTGCCTCACACACTGTCCTAAGGATTTAATGAGATGGTAATTGTCTAGATGATATTTGTTGTTCTTTTGGTAAAGCACCCAAATATTATCTCAGGGAAACTGAAAGTTTGGTAAGATGATTGAGGGAGATTCCCTGTTCCCTCCCTGTGCTAAGATGAGCATGTGACTCAGGATTAGCCAGTCAGACCCTGTTTATGAAAATTTGAATCTTCAATACAGCAAACAAACAAACAAACAAACAAACAAACAAACAAACAAAAACCCTTGAAAATGGCTGGAGCTGATTCATCCCAAGGGAGAGGGACTGAAGAGATCATCCCTGTTCCTTCCCTGGAGACTCCCAGGACTGCCATGGGCCCTGTCCTCTCTCAGTTTCCCAGTGTCCTTTTGTCTTAGGTTGGGTTCCCTAGAAACAGAGTTGGAGGTGGGGATTCTTGGCATATGATTTATTGATGTTCTCAGGAGAAATCTTCAGGAAGTGAGGGAGGCAGGATGGGGGGAGGGGGGAAGAGCTAAGTAAAGACTTATCTCAGCTGAGTCTGGCCTTTGTCTAGAAGGCTGTGGGGTGTAAATTGCAGCCCACAGTAAGTTCTGCCTTCAGGCAAGGTGGTTGGCCTTTTTTACTCTCATATCAGTCATATGGGAGATAGAAGATAACCCCCCAGGTGAGGGGTTCCTGTTAACAGGAGCTGATGAGTGTGCCAAAGGTCAAGAGGATCTGGGCAGGGCACCAATAGCATCTATTACAATTCTCCATGCCTCTCTTGTCTGTTTAAATTAGCCACAGTTAGTTTCTGTTACTTGTGACCACAGTGCCCTGACTAATGCATTCTGTAAAGTGCTGGTAGTTGTTGTTATTATTATTATCATCAATACTATACTACAATATTATTATTATTATTAGCCATTAGCCCCCAGGTCTGCTCAGACAGTGCACGGTTTCTAAAGAGTGAGGGATGAAGAGCCAGCTATAAATCTTATGCAATCAATTCAGCATCAGACTACGCTTTTTAAGAGAAAAATTAGTACAGAGGAAATATGAAACCCTTGGAGTTGGATTCTTAATATTCCACTGATTTTTAATTAGAAAGGAAAATGGAAGTGAGAAAGGAAGCTGAGGAAGTTTTGGCTCTGAAACAACCCCTCTCTAGCCTCCTCCCATAAATACTTAAATGATGGAATCTACTCTTTTAAGTGGAATGTTGGTCTGTTTGATTTTCAAAGGTACCCTGGACCCCATGTCCAAGGAAGGACAGGAATTGAAATATAAATATAATTTTATTTGATACATCAAGTACATCATCTGTTCCGAAAATGTTATTTTCAGTTCCTGAAGGTTTTCTTCCCAGAGATTGCTTTTTCTCCTGTCTGCATAAGTGCACCCCCTTTTAATTCAAAAACACTTTACGTGCCAGACTCTCCACTAGGCAAACTGGAATATGCACAGTTGAATCACTGTGATTCAGCCTTTGATGAACTTACAGACTGGAAAGGAAAATGTGAACATAAATATGCATATCCCAAAGAAGAATACCACACAGGTACTACTATGAGGGGTGTAGGCAAAAAGCCCACAGAGCTGTAGAGGAGGTTCAGAGGACTTCCATGGGAGACTAAGTGAAGGCGTCACGTGGAGGCTACGTGGTTCTGTGCCTTGACAAACAGATGAAGTTTAAACCTTAAGAGATGGGCCATTTGTGGTACAGAGAATAACATGGGCAAAAACAGCAAGGCAGGAAGTTGTGACCATGTTAGGGAAGCCCTGAGTGGCTTGGCTCAGGGAGTAGACCACTGAATGTAGACATGACACTCCTGAGACAAGCAAAGGCAGGCAAGCTCTAGGGGCAGAGGGAAGGTGCAAGAGTCTTCAGGGTCTTTCCTGAGGAGGTAATGAATTTGCCTGTGGTGCAGGGACTAAGTCAGGGGTGCTCTTAACAGGAGATGGTAAGACCCAGGCACAGTTCAGAGCTAGGAAAGGACCTGGGTACCCCAGCAGAATCTAGTGTCCTGATAAACTCTCTCCTGGGCCATCTGTGGGAGATCACACCCCCAGGCATCAAAGTCTAGGACAGGAATGTAGCTACAGAACAGCTTTTAACTCATTAAAGCTAATGAGAACTCCGTGGTATTGAGGCCCATTCTCAACCAACCCAGCTGACCAACCCAGCCTTGCCTATATGTCCAATGGCATATCCTAGGGGTGTCTCTGTTTTCAGTTGCTCAACTGCAAACTTTACTATCTGGGAGAACTCTAGCAAGCTGTATGGCCTCTCTGTGTCTCAGTTTCTCACTTGTAAGACATGGTTAATAACAGGATCTACTTCATAGAATTGTCATGTGGATGAAATGAGTTAATGCATAGAAGATGCTCAGCACAGCACATGTCAATCTCTCTATTTACACCTCAACACCAAACTCAAGTGTGACACCTGCAAGCCAGAGTGTCAAGAGAAGGGAGTGAGAAAGATGAGATGCTTTCTCAGGAACAGGGCATCCTGGAGGCTACTGAAAACAGCCCTACCACAGGCCAGCTTGACACCTGGTGCTGGAGAATAGAGGTCTCTTCTGCAGCAGAGGCCTGAGGCCACACCACTGACATCAATAGAAACTCTCACATCTTGAATCAAGGGACAGGATTAATATGTGCACAGGGAAGGAAACAAATTTGTCTTGCCCTTTCTCGGTACCATCACATCCAGACTGCTCTTCCCTGCAGCAGCGGCTCCTCTCCAACCATGCGAGGAAATGGAGTGGTTTTCTTGAAAGATTTTCTTGGAGAGAAAAATCTATTTAAAGGAGAGGTGATAAAACAATAAATGTGGAAACATCTCAAGTGGAAAGGCTTTGGGTTGCAAAGAATTCAGGTTTCCAGATGGTATCCTTGGGCTGCTGGGGCCAACAGAGAGGGTATAAAAGTGCTGTCAAAGGAGGTTTGTCTGCTGGAGCAGATACAGAGAGGACGGCACTCACATCACTAATGGAAAGAGAGAGAAGCAAGAAGGGGGTGCCCGGTGATGCTTTCAGATGACCGTCTTATTGACCAGGGTTGACAGGATTACTCGCATCCCTGAAGCCCAGAATCACAAGACTTCAGAAATGCATGAGCTTCATTTTCCTGGGGGCTGGACACTGACCCACTTCTTATGGTCCATTCTCCTGCTGAGATATTTGCGTGTTCTTGAGCTGACATATGCCTTTGAGCCCTCCAGGTAATGGTGCATGGTGCACAAATGCTCACTAAATTAAAAGCATCTTTACTCTCTGTTTTTATAAGGCATTGGTATTTGAATTTTATATCTCTCTCCTCTGGTCCCACTCCATCTTCTTTTTTTTTGTCCTTTTTGAGACCGGCTGCACCGCGCTCAACCAGTGAGCGCTGTGAGCGCACCTGTCATCCCTATATAGGATCCGAACCTGCGGCGGGAGCACTGCTGCGCTCCCAGCGCCGCACTCTCCCGAGTGTGCCACGGCTCGGCCCCCGCTCCATCTTCTTAAAGGAGAGGCATATAACTAGGGAGGCCATACCTTCAGGTATGAAGAGTTGTGCTTTGTGCCAGTTGTCGTGGTATAATTATTAACAGTGTCCCATCCCCTATTCACTCTCACATGTGTCCTAGTTTGGGCCATAAATGACACGATCACCTGTCTTAGTTTGGGTTCCCTCAGAAGCAGACACTGAGACAAGGATTCAAGTACAAGTAGTTTTGTTTGGAAAGTGCAGGGAACACACTGCTGGGAGACTGGAGAAGACCAGGAAGGAAACACAGCTAACAAAATGTGTCGCTATTAAGCCAGCTACCATAGCAGACAGGCTGGAGCTTAATCTAGGGGAGACTCCAGGAAATGGTGCAAAATGCATGCCTTGGAATTGTGCCACTCAGGGCAAGGGAGCCAGGATGTTTATACACCAACTCACGAGTCAGAGGGCTGCTCCTGACGGCTGTTATTTCCCTACCTCTTCTGGCCATCATGGGCAGAGTGGCCTTTTGTAGTTCTGAGAAAAAAATCCCTCAGGCACAGAGAGGCAGATTCCACACTGGAAAGTCAGCAGGGGCCCACAGGAAAGCCCGAGGAATGTGGGTGGGCACTGACAGCACCTGCTACCTCACTTCACCTTTCACTACCCTTCTCTCCACCATTTACCTGGCATTCAGCCATCTCCATGTTCACCAAAAACTTCCTGCTTTTCAAATTCAATTGGCTCTCTCTGTAACTTTCTCAGTGGTTCCCTGGTTTTCTTCACCAGTGTTCAACCTCTCCCTCTTCAAACTCTTTGCTTTCCTGGCTTTTGTGAACATGCTTGCTCTTAATTCCTTGATGATCCTATTGTCTCTGACTAATTGTGAGCATTTATCAAAGACTCTCTTTTCTTTGATAATTTTCTATATTCATGACTTCAACAGTTACCTTCATGTAGATGGCTCCCAAATTACTTGTAATAATATTCTCCCAAATTCATGAACTTCTTTAATCCACACACAAGCCTTTTCTCATTGGAGTCTTTTTCACTCTGAGTCTAGTGCTCTTTTCACTCCCCATCAGCCACAGTTTCTCTCTGCAGATCCACTTCCACTTCGTGGTTGGCCACGCAGTGTCTCCATTGATTTGCTCTGCTGTAGTCTCAAATTCAAAGGGCTCAAAGCTTGGTATTCCTCTTTGAGGACTGTGGTATTTCAATCCTCAGCTCTAGAAACATTGGTTTCTTCATTATCCCCAAAGAAAGTCTAGTAACTGGCCTCTTTCCATTTAGACTCATTTAGTAGCTTCTGCCTGGGCAGCTTTTCCTCTACTTTCTACCCACTCTCCGTAGTCAAGACTATGTTCTCAACTGGCATGGGTTCCACATCATTAGGGAAAAGGAGAAAGTGATTGGCTCAATGTGATAACCTGCAGGAAAGACAGAGGTCTGCTGGGCTTCTGAGACAACTGCATCCAAGTGCTCCAACATCCCCAGCACTCTCTCGCTCAGTCTCTAAACTCACCTGCCTGTCCTCAGACTAATCTCCTCTTAGAGCCCAATGTCTTCTTAGGCCACCAGCATCTTTTCCTCATGTCTTGTGCAGGCAGTCCTGGTTCCTTTCTCTTAGCTCCAATTTTTGTAGTAGTTGTTTTTTTTTTAAAAATCCCAATTGTCTAGAATTGCCTACTATGCCCACTCCAGTGGCCAAGGTGGGGGATCCTAAAATTGGCAGCCTCATCTAGAATTAATCCCAAATGACTGGAATGGGGGGTGCCAGTGGATAATTCCCAAAAGAAAGGAGGATACATTTCCAGAAGAATAGGGAGGGGTGCTGAGCAGATAAGATGATTTGTACTGCATAATTTCACCTTTGTCTAAAATCCCAATTCCTTCATAATCTTTTCTGATATTCCAGCCCTCTGTATTCTTTTTCTCCTCTGAATGGCCATCACATTTTTACATTTCTTTTTCTTTTCTTTTTTTTTTTTAATGCCCAGGCTGCTGTTTTGCTAATGCTGTGGAGAAACAGGTATAATATTTTCATAATTCTTTGTGGAGGTATAAATTAACACTATTTTGGAAGGGGAGCCGGGATAGAATTAAGTAACAGCTATCAAAATTACAGTTATTCACACCCTTTGGTCCAGCCATTTCACTTCTAGTGATATATCCCAGAGATGCAAAATTGATATATGAGCACCATTATTTATGGCAACATTGCTTGAGCTAGCAACAGATTGGAAACAGCCCAAACATCTAACTAACCTGCGCTCAGCTCACAAAGTCAAGAACTGAGACACAGAACTCTGTCCTTCCAGAGTAAAGTTCTCTTTTACTTCTTTTTTTCACATTTTAAAAATCAATAATAATTCTTTGATGTAATCAAACATTAAACATGTTTAAATTTCCCCAATTCTCTCCCCCTCCCTCTTTCTTACGATTGATTTGTTTACTTCAGGATCCAAACAAATTCTGCTTGTTGCATTGGTTGCTATGTCAGCTGTCTCTTAAGTTTCTTTTAATCTATAGGTTCCTCCTTCATCTAACTTTTTCCCTTTTACCCCATAAAGTTTCCCAAAGTCTGATTTGCTGGCCTCATCCCAGTAGTGTCATTTAACATGTTCCACTGTCCCTTGCATTTTTTGGTGATTGGTTGCTGGATCCCGAGGTATGATCTCACTCAGGTTAGATTTGGCTTCAGAGGTATATGTTCTTACTGTGGGAGGCCTGTTATGTCTGATCATGTCTCTGTGACATTAGCAGACATTGATGATCATTTGCTAGATCTATTATTTCAATAGGGGTTTGCAAAATACTATAATCTAATTATTTTATTTCCTCTTTATTTACTAGCTGGGATACTTCAATAGACAGAAATGTTCCTTTCTCAGCTATTTATGGTTACCCTGGGGAACAATTCATATAGGAAAGACAGGATAAATGCTCAACTCTTCCCTTTTATTTACTAGTTTTAGAAAAATGAATTGTTTCCCTATTGTCTTCCAAAGAGACAGAGTTTGTTTGCTTTTGTTTCATTGTCATTATGTTTTTTTGTAGTGGTAAGACTTAATTTCTTTCTCTTTCTTATTTGCATTTTCTTTCTGCCAGTGGGTTTTGTTCTTTCTTGTGTATTCATGGTAGTGATTATTATTTTTCAGATTCCAGATGCAGGACTCCCTTGAGGATTTCATGCAGTGCCGGTATATGGTGGTGAATGCCCAGTTTTTGTTTGTCTGGAAAATACACTATTCCTCCCTCATTTCTGACGGATAGCCTTGCTGGGTATAGTATTCTTGACTGACAGGTTTTTTTCCTCTTGTATTTTGAATATATCATACCATTTTATTTTGTTTTGTAGAGTTTCTGTTGAGAAATCTACTGTTAGTCTGATCGGGGCACCCTTATAGGTGACTTGATGCTTTTCTTTTGCTTCTTTTAAGATTTTCTCTTTGTCTTTGAGCTTTGCCAGTTTGAATATAATGTGTCTTGGAGCGGATCTTTTCAGGTTGAGTCTGTTTGGGGAATTTTGATCTTCCTGGATCTGAAAGTTTATGTCTCTCCCTGTACTTGGGAGGTTTTCTGTTATTATTTTGGTGAATTGTTTTTCCATGCCTTTTCCTTTCTCCTCACTTCTGGGACACCCATGATTTGAATGTTTGCATGCTTAAGGTTGTCTGTTAGCTCTCTTAGATTTTCTTCATTTTTAAAAATTCTTTCTTCTTTTTTTTTTTTTTTTTTGTCTGTCTAGGTTATTTTGAAAAGACTATCTTCAAGATCAGAAATTCTTTCTTCTGCTTGTTCTAGCCTGCTGCTTAAGCTATCAGTTGTGTTTTTTGTTTCATTGAGTGAATCTTTCAGTTCCCTGAGTTCTGCTACATTCTTTTTCAATGTATTAATCTCTTTGTAAATTTCTTCCTTCACATCTTGGATTATTTTTCTCTTTTCATTATGTTGTCTAACTGAGTCCTCTGGTATCACAGTGAGTTTCCTTAAGATTGTTGCTCTGAATTCCTTTTCAGTCATTTCAACATTTTCCTGCTGTATAGGGTCTGGTATTTGAGAATTACTGTATTCCTTTGGTGGTGTCAAATTTTCTTGGATTTTCATGTTTCTAGTATCTTTATGTTAATGTCTGGTCATCTGGTACAGCAGTTGCTTTTTCTATTACTCTGGAGTGGGCTTTGAGGAAAGAGATGTTCTCTTCTTTTTCTGGTCTCCTCTCGTGACTCCCCTTGTTCGATGCAGTCAAGTGGGCTGCCTGCACTGTGGCTGTGGCTACTGCTCTGGCATCAAGCCACTTTTGTGGTAACTGTGGCTGTGAGAGTGGCTATGATGGGCCACCTGTGTGGAAGTGGTGTTTTTCGTATGCTCCTTGCTTGCTTCTGGGTGGGGAGGGGCTGCAACTTGGCTCCTGCCTAGGACCCTGGGCCTGCACCTTGCCTGCTTCAGGGTGGAGGGGGCTGCCATCAGCTCCTGCCTCAAATCCCCATTAAATTAATCCAGGTCTCTCAACCTGTATGCATGCAGGTAATTTTTTTCTGAAATTTTTTCCACAGACTAGTAGCCAAGGATCATGATCTTATGGGACTTGGACTGCAGCATCTTGGAAGCCTCCTCAGCCCAGGCCAAACGACATTAACTGTGGTGGCGGTGGCTCCTGCTGCTGCAATAAGCAGCAGCTACACCAGGGGAGAGCAGCACACCACCATCACATTTCTTGAATGTGCTTCATATTTCTTATTTAGTCTCACACTGACTTACCTTGTCTCTTCTGTTGTTTATTTTTTTAACTGTGAACCTTTTAAGATTATTTTCTCCTTAGCTTGGCTGTTGTTGGACTGTAGGACTGTATCTTGTTTACTTTTTATTCTGTAAGACACTCAAGCATGAGAACTTGCCCAGACTGGGCTCAAAAATGGTTTTTCTGTTTGATTTGGTTCCTATTGGGCTATCATCCACATGGAACACATCAACCTGGGAAGTGTGATGGAGAAAAAGTCCTATGCTGAGAGTCAGGGGACCTGGCTTCTGATTTTCACATGAGCCATGAAGTGTTGGCCAAATCACAACTCTATTTCATTGATTTTCCATCTGTGAAATGATGACAATAAAATGTGCCCTAACTCTTATGATTATTGTGAGAATGCACTGGGAGCAATAAAAAGAAAAGTGCTGTATAAATCAAGTTAAGTTTGTTCACATTGATAATTCAAAGAGAAAACTCAGATGTTACTAATAAGGTATCATTTTCAGGTACAATTCTTGCTACCAATTTTGAATTTATACAATTGTTTTCTTCACTAGATAAAACCACTTAATCTGCTAGAAACATGAACCAGTGGTTAAGCCAACCATTCAATTAACTGAACTATGTCAAGCTGGCTGCTTACCTCAGTTGGTTAGAAAACAGTCGTACAACACCAAGGTCGTGAGTTCTGATCCCCATACCAGCAATGCTGCCAAAAAACAAAACAAAACCCACCAAACAATACAAAACACAACTTGGTGGAACTTCAAAGAAAATCTAATAGTAAACTTTGATTTCGAAAACTCTCTAATAGTAAAATTCATTTCTTTGGTCCCACTTGGCATCAAAGTGCCAAACTGGCAAATTATGACTTTACTGCTAGGTGGGGTTTTTTCGTGTGTGTACTTTGACAATTGTTTATACAACTACTTTCAGTAATAAAGTGTTGATGTAATGTTCTTTTTTAATGCCAACCTTTCCTTTCTCCTATTTCTAAAGAGTCCAGATTCTAATTCTCTTCTCCCAATCAAGCTGCAGACAACCAGTTCAAATTTACTCATTACTTTGTGTGCACCAGAGACATGTAAGGCACTGGGTCAGTAGGATGAATAGGGATCACCTGGGTCAATAGAGTCTCAAGGAGCATCCAGTCAAATGGGGAAGACAGATGGTAAACAACCCTTTATAATTATCTACAATTGTGCATGTAACAATTCCCTAAAACAATGTATGAGTCAGGGTTGGCTAGCTGCTGTAACAAGCAGTGTCTTAACATAGTAAAAGTTTATTTTTCACTCACACAAAGCCTAATGCACCTGTTTCTGGTTGAGTGGCTCTCTTCCAAGTGTGACACAAGGATTCAGGCTCATTCTATCCTGTAATGTCACCATCTTCAACTCATGGCCTATCAGGTCACTGTGGAAGGGGATGATAGCCTGGACAAGGCACATTGGACACTTAGTCACCTCAACCTGGTAGTGACACACATGACCTCTGCTCATATTCCACTGGTCAGATTGGTCCGTCTAGTGACATGGGCCAACTTAGATGCTGGGCAACTGCTTCTCAGCCACAACTGCACTATTTAAAAGAAATACATATCTTAGATAGACCTCTAGCTGCCTCTGCCACAAGCAGTGCTATTTTTACAGGTGACAAAATTGAGGGGTTAAGGAATTTATCCAAGGTCACACAGCTGGTATGTGGGGAAACCAGACTTGAACCTGGTTTGTTTGATCCAAAGCCTATGCTGTCACCACTCTGTCACTGTAACTTCCTTGCCGTGACCACGTGGCAGCTCCAGGCCATGGTTGGGCTGTATGCGCTTCGTCTGCCCATTGAACCCAGTTTTTCTGTTTCAGGCCAGTCTGGAAAGCTGGCCTTCCTGCTGACTTAATTTTCTGGCCTGATTTTTCCTCACAGCTCTTGGCTGTGACTTGAGGTCTTGTTAGTTTGCCACAACTCTCCCCTTCTCCAGATGTATTCATAGCACTGGATAAAGTTTCCACCTTTGTGACAGAAAATAAATAAATAGGATTAAAGCTTTCATAACTGCTGTTCGAAGAGGATAGCAGCAATTTGTATATACAAGTTCAGGCATCTCTGGCTACAAAATAGATGTATTATTTTATGGTTCTATTTCATTCAAGCTAGTAAATGGTCAGTGTTAAAAGACAGTGTCCTAGGAGTTTGAATACAGGAGGCTACTTTGGGTTTGAGTAGTGGAATCAATTCATTCTGGGAGCATGAATATTTTCATGGGGCTCCAATCAGAAGCAGCAGGACAGATTTGTATAATGGACTCTTCACCTTTGGGTTTTGGATGGGCCAAAGCAGAGCTGTGCTCACATTCACTCTGCCTGATGCAGATGTGTGAAACATCAGCCCCATCCACATAACCCTGATTACATTGAGCTCCAGTCACTATGGCTATACAACAAATTACCTCCAACCTAAGTAGCTTAAATAACCATTTATTATGCTTATAGATTTGTGCACAAAGAATTCAAACCTGGCACAGCAGAAATGGTTTACATTTGTTTTCCAATTTCTGCTGCCTCACTGGAAGACTCAGCTGAGGGCTGGGATCATCTGAAGGCTTATATACTCCCAAGTCTGGTAATTGATAATGGCTATTGGCTGGGGGCTTCAGTTCCTCTTCGTGTGGACTTTTGCATGTCATCTCTCTGTGTGGGCTAGTTGGGCTTCCTTACAAGCATGGTAGCTGGGTCCCAAGGGTGAGCATCTTGAGAGAGAGAGAGAGAGAGAGAGAGAGAGAGAAAGAGAGAGAGCGAGCATGCCAAGCAGAAGTGGTGTTGTCTTTTTCACCTATCCTCGGAAGTCACGTAGCATTGTTTCTGTCACTTTTTATTCACTGAGAAAGTCACAAGGTTCTGCTCGGGTTCACAGGTTGGGAGATAGACTCTTGATGGGGAGTGGCAATGTTCTGGAAGAATGGGTAGGACTTGAAATATTGCTGTGGCCATTTATTTTTGGAAAATCTAATCTGCTACACATTTCTTTTATTCCGATTCTTAAATCTGACTTAAATATTAGTTATTACATATTTGGTTCCCATGTGCCAGGTACCTCATATCCATTTAATCTAGTCCTGACCCCAGTGCTGTAAAGTAGGTCATGTTATTCCTTTTATAATGAGGAAACTGAGGCCCAAAGAAGTTAACTAACTTATCCAAAGATGCAGAGCTAGCAAATGGCAAAGTCAAGTTACAAGGCCAAGTCTGGCCGACTCCAAATCCCCTACTCTTTTCCACAGTTCCTATATAATTCCCGATGGGGATGACTCATTTCTTTAATGAAAGGAAAGTTTGGCAGGGGAAGGCTAGAGTGGTGCAGACGGGGTAAAGGGAAGTTCAGACACTTTGAATTAATGGTAATTTCCGTGAAGGTGCTTATTCTAATAATTTCCACCTTCCAGAATCCACACATCCTTAAGGCCCATCATCTCAAGCTGATGTAATGTAAAACCCTCCCTGGTTTTCAAAGAGCCGTAATACATTTACTTTGATTCTCCAGCAAGTAGAAAATATTACTCAAAGAAGGACTACATAATGTTAATGTACGACTAAATCCCTCTCCTTCTGGTTGGCCAAGAAACCCTGGCAAGACTTTACTAGGATGACCCAAGAGTTTTTCGTTCAAGTCAAGATACTTTTGAGAATGAAAAGGGGTGCTATTATTAACCATACTGGAGGAGGAGGTGCGGGAAATGTTCTATATCTTGATCTCTTGATCTGGAATTAGTTGTACAGTGTGTACGTATATAAAAAATCATTGTGCTGTACTTTAAAAAAGGTGTGTACTTTCCCAAGCTGGCCTCACTGGGCCTAGACAAGGAGGTGTTTGTGCTTAGAAATGATTGATTTTCAAAGTCAAGATTCCATAACATTGCATCTTTGGATTCTTTTAATTTTTTAAATATACTTTGCCCAGTCCAATGGATCCTCTTTTCTTAGTAAATTCCCACACTCACACAATACATACTCACAAACACTCAAAGTCACGTTCACAAAACTTACAGTCACCCACACACATTCACACAACCTACATTCACACTCACACAATGTACGCTTTCACACACGCTCACGTTCATAGTCACAGTCACAATCACAATCCTCCACATAATGCATGCTATACACTCATTCTCAGTCACACATATGCATGCACACGTATGTGATACACTGTTACATCCACATACCTATTCACACAACATACAGTCATGGTTCTCCTCGGCAGCAACACACACACCCCACTTACACACACACACACACTCATGTTCACATTCATGCTCACATAGGTCCACACTTTTGTGTGTACTCTCACACTCACACTCACACCCCCCACACACACACCTCACACACTCACTTCATCTCAGTTCCCTCAGGAGCACTCGGTTGGAACCAGAATGAGACACATTAGAACTTTTTTTTCCCTTAATTTTACTGCATGGCTAGCTGTTTAGTAATCCTATTATTGCCACATTATTTCTCTTGTGTTTATTTGTGTTTTTCTTCAAGAGAAACTCAGGGATTTTTGTCCCCAAAATAAAAATCTTCAAATCACAGCACACATATGCATATTGCGCATAAAATGTACATAAACACAACAGATATTCTTGCTAAGCCTCGTAACACTAAAAACAAACAAACAAACTGTAATCAATCCAAAACTACAGGGCTAGTAATTTCATTCTCTTTCAGTGTGTATATGTATTAAACAGACCTCTTAAGTTGATGGTTTTGCTATTAGAGACTGAGTGTTTTATAAACTAAAACTCCTCAAATTTCAGCCTCATATGCCAGCCCTAGGCAGCTGAGGCCTTAGGGACACAGGTCTGTTTGGGACTTTTGTGTCACTGCTCACAGTGGCAGCTGCCCTGGTGGTATCTTGGCTCCAGGCTGAATTCCTGGGTCTCAACTGATCTGGGAAGTGTGTGGGCTGGAGAACTGCCTAGGTAGCCTGCACAGAAGTGGACATGAAATGATTAAATAAAACATAAAAATAAAAACCTCAGACAGCTGTGTGTGTGTGTGTGTGTGTGTGTGTGTGTTGGGGGGTGGGGCTGACAGTGTAACCCACAATGTCTCCCTGAGCTGATGGTGACTCAGGCGAGGCCTTTTCAGGCAGTTTACATCTCTTGCCACCCAATAAACAAGGTGGGTTTTAAAATCCCCTTGTACTCCTGCAAAGGGTAGCAGACCCAGGATGGAGAGATGGCATGCCAAGTAGCTCAGCAGAACAGGGCCATCCCCAGTAAATCAAGGAGCACACATTTTGGAGCCCACTTGGCAAAGGAGGGCAAACTCCCTTGAGTCTCAACAGCAAAAGATGGAACTAGAGCTGTGAACACAGCTGATAACACTCTGTACCTTTCGGTGAGAACCATGAGCAATGGAAATTGGGGAGAGTGAGAATCCCGTGTAATCTCAGTGTAAAAGCCAAATACACGGGGCTCTCTTATTCAACATCACACCCTTCCTAGTGCCTCCATGCTGGGAACACGGAAAGCATGAGACACAAACGAGAATCAGCGAGGATTGCAGGACCATGAGGTCAGAGGGGAACGACTGGACCGGGACCCAGCTGTCCTTGCCCACTCCCATATGAGGATTGCTTTGACCCTCAGTAAGCAGAGGTTGGAAATTAATGCCAGAATCACCTAGCTTATTAATTGTCTCTGATCTGTATTTTTCTTTCCCTGACTTTCTGTCTCTCTCTTTTTATTATTTGAGATAGAATTAACACATCTCACTTAGGTCTTAAAGAGAAATCCACAGCTCTCCTTCACTTACCAGGAATATCAGAAAGCCCCAAATTTGTCTAACCACCTTCAAGGCTCACCGTCGCTGGGGGCCACTTGCCTACTTGATTGTCTCATCCTGTCATTGCCTTTGGTGACAGACTGTCCTATGACCGTGGGATTGGGGCTGTTTTTGGAGTCCATCAGCCTAATGAGCTGATTGGCTTCAGATGGGTAGATCCGGCTATCCTATAAGAAGGGACAACACTTTTCACAGTCAAAAGGACTCCCCAAGGCTTAAAAGATTGGAATCCCCAAAGTGCAGTTTCACACACATACACTGATCACCACTTGGGTGCAAATAGATCCTACAATTCATGGCCTCAAAAAGCCAACTACTGTTCCCCTTCCTCTCTCCTCTTTTAGGAGTCAAATCTAGTTCCTCTGTTCCTTCTCTCTCTGTGTCTCTCTCAATGTTATTTTAGGATCTTGGACCAATGGGCCTAGGCCAAGATCCTCATTTCCAGATTTAAAGATCTGACTTTTGTGGGATGGAGTGACGGTGACAGGTTGTGTGATGGAGGTGGGGATGGGGATGCTGTTGTCAGTGATGATGCTGATTTTGAGGGTAATGGTGGTGGTGGGCAGTGGTGGGCGGTGTTGTTTATGAGGGTGGTAAGTTGATGATGAGCATGATGTGACGTGGTGCTGGGATGGAGCGGTGACGGTGCAGGTGGAGGTGAGGGGGCTGGGGGCATGGTGGTGGTGGGGGCATGACAGTGGTTGTAGTGATGATCGCCAGTGTGGAGTGCTAATGGTAGTTATGATGGCAGGATAGGATGCAGATGGTAACGGGGTGGGGGGCTGATCACGGCCAGCGGTGTGGTGGTGGAGGTAGGAGTGGTAGTGCTGGCGGTGGTGATGTTGCTGTCTGTGGTTGGGGGTGGTAGGTGAAAACAATCCTTTCTCTTCCAGGATATGCCTGGGGTTCTTGTGTACACGGTGCAAATCTTCCTCAGAACTTTGCATGCCACAAAAGGAGTGGATTTCCTTGTAAAATAAAAGGTATTTTCCGCCATGGCAGGGGCATCCTTGGCTGACGTCCTCATAGAAAGGAGTGGCCCATGATGATTTGCTCAACTGTGTTTTGACAGTTTTCTTTGCTGAAGAAGAGGGAGGAAAAAAATCCCTGGTGGACCACCCCACTACCAAATTTTTAGTTAGCCACAATAAACTATATATAGTTTCCATTCTATTTAATGGATTCAGACATTTCTTGTCAAATCTGCACTTGTATTAATAAAATCCCTAGTAAGTGCATCTCTTCAGGTATTAAAGGTAGGGGGCCTGGTAGGATGGACAACTATGTAGTAAGGAGTCAGGTGCCCTGGGTGGCAAGAAGTCTCTCTTCCAACATCCCTCTGCACTTCCATATTGAACCTTTCCTGTATTTCTTGCTATAACTCCTGTTCATTGATTGCTTACTACATGCCAGTGTATTAGTCTGTTTCTGTTGCTTATAACAAAATGCCTGGAACTGGGTAATTTATAAGAAAAAAAATATTGCTTACAATTTTGAAGGCTGGGAAGTCCAAAGACCAGGGAACACATCTGTGAAGGTCTTGTCGGTGGTGAGAGTGACCCAGGGGTCTCACATGGCAGAATGGCAGAGCAAAGAGAGAGACTCTCAGATGCTCGCCTTTTGAAGCCCTCATGAACTAGGGCATGGTCCTTACACTCTAATCACCTTTTCAATGCTTCACCTTTCAATTATCATACTAGGATTTCCTGCCCTCAACAGTTATGGTGGGGATTAAGCTTCAATGGCTTTGGGGGGCCATTCAATCCACTGCAGCCAGGCACCGTGACAGGTGCTTCACATAAATTAACTCGATGTAATTCTTAACAATAATGGCATGAGGAAAGCAGTGTTATGCCTATTTAAAGATGAAGAGGCTGAAACTCAGAGAGGGGCAGTAACCAGCCTAAGATCACACAGCTAATAGGTGGAAAATGTCCTGCACACACTGCTGTGCCTCATCCATTGTCACAGTTGAGTTGATCACAGAATAAAACCCAAAGAAGGATGTTTCCAACCCAGACATGGTGCTTGGAGCAATAATGGATTTTGTCTGCTCAAAGGCCCAGCATACCGGCTGGGGCCCCTTGTAAAGGACAAGAGACAGAAAGACATGGAGCCTCCACTGTTAATGTGAGTTTTCCATGTCCTGTTAAAGCCAACACTGAATTTCTGACCAAAAAAAAAAAAAAAAAGGAGTTTTTTTCTATGTCAAAATTGAGTCATTCAGGAACTGCTCCCAATAAAAATATCCTATTCCTTTTGATCTGGTAGTGTCCCTCCAGAATCATATAGAGGAAAGGCTAGTTTGGAAAAAGCCTATGTTTTTCTATGAATTTCTACTTCAAAACAAATATTTAAAGAGCTTTTTATTTGCAACACGTTTTGTTAACAGAGCTTCCCTTTCATAACAAAGCCCCAGGTCTTCCTCTGGGAGCTGAGAAAGGAGGCATCTGCCAAGTCCGAATGTATGAAGAAAGGTCGTCCTGCAGTAAGGGCTGAAGAGTGCAGCAAGTCAGACAATGCGACAGTGTTGGAAAGCTGGGGAATGGGGCTGTTTTCCCCACTCTCAGATCAGCAGCCACTTGGGTTCAGGTCATGGTTCAAGTGAGGGGAACAGGAAAGGCCATAGCACCTTTGAGGTGAAACCAAATATCAGACAGTCTGACCCCGAAGGAAACCTGAAGAAAGTCACACGTGATGGTGGGAAGCAGCGGGGGAGGGAAGCAGTAGAAGGACAGAGCTCTGGTCATGTGGCTGTGGCTCTGCTGGGGGGCTGGGACAAGACTTCAAGCCCTGCAATCCAGGGGCCACACTGAGAGGAAAGTCACAGCCAGACCAAGGAGTCGCCTCTAAATGCCACTTGTTTTTTGGTGCTGTGAGCAAGTCACAGCCATTACCACCCTGCTGGCAAATGCCAGGTGGACCCGTAATGGTCCCGGCAGGTCTGCACAGCAGCCTGCACCTCGGCATTCCCGGCTGCAGCACTGGCCCATGGTCTTACAAGGAGAAAAATGGAGAGGGGAGGTGCAGGGAGGGATGAACTCTGAACCCTGAGGCTCGGGGGCAGATGGGCTGCGAGGGACCTGGAGCGTCCAGAGCTTTCTGCATGCAGGACCTCCTTGGTCTCTGCAGCTGTGAGCACTCGGTACCTCTTTCTCCCTCTCCGGGAGAGAAAGGAGACGGTGGGGACAGAGATCCGGGGGCCTGGTCAAGAAAGTCATGTTGGCCCTGGGAGAATTAGGAAGGTCTTGAGGAGCCAGACAGGGGGAAGGGGCTGTTTCCTTAGTAACACCTCTGTTGTGGCAACAGCGGAGCGGTCTCCTTACCTTCATGTCTCCCCATAGAGCTGGGGCGAGCCTTCCCGGTGCACCAGGGAAAGCTGTGCTAATGATTTTGTTTTGCCAAAGATTTCACTCCATGGGTCTCTCCTGGGCTGGGAAGAAAAGGGTGGGTCAGACCTGACTTGTTAATAGGCACCTCGGACACCAGAATGAAGATGACCAGATATATGGGAGAGGAAGATAAGGGGTACATTTCATCACCACCAAAAAAGGGGGAAACCGGGAGAATTGTACCCTTAGGTCGTTTTACTGCCACCTTTTCATACTTTACTACACTTTATGGCAGAAAAGGACTCAGCCCTATTGGATCTCCATCCACACATGAGTCCTGGAATTACTCTTTCATGTATTGATCATTCAACAATTATTGATGGATTACCTCCTATGTGCTGCAAACTTGCTAGATGCGAGGGATACTATTAATCATATGAATATTTATTGGATGTGTTATTATCCTCATTCTACAGACGGGGAAGCTGAGGAACAGAGAGGTGTTAACGGCAGTGAATGTGGAGATCTGTTCCCTGCTCTCAGAAGCTCATATTTTAGTAGGGGAGGTGGACATCAAACAAAAAATTACACATTTATTAATTATAATTGTGATGAGTGTTATAAAGGAGGTGAGAGGTTGCCGTGGTCTGGGGAAAAGATGTAAAAGAGGCTGGGGAACAGCAAGAGCAACTACAGATGTCTCTTCTGAGGAGTTTTGCTTTGAAGAACCCAGAGACAAGGTCATGGCTGTAGTGGGACAGGAGGGGCACCGAGGGCTCAAAGTGTAAGGACCCCTCGCAGGTACACAAGGAGCCTCTTGCTCCAGCCTAGTCCTGGCCCAGCCCAAAGATGATCAGATAAAGGAAGTTCTTCCCGGAGACACTGAGTGTCTATGACTTTGAGCTCGTCCAAGGAGTTAGGGAGAAGGAATAATTGCAGCAGAGGCAGCTTTAGAAGGTGAGAGAGAGGTGTTGGCCCTATACAGGAGCAGGACACTTCATTTTAGCAGGAGGAAAAGCAGAGAGTCTGGGGACAGATGCAAAGAAATTGGGAGTTTTGGTGGTGGGAATATGGGAGAGTTTCTGTCTGATTGCTTCTTCTATTTTCTCAGTAAAATATCGGACAAGATACTCATCTTGGAATGAAGTGAGAGGAGGTGAGGGGGGCAGTTTGGGGATAAAAATGCGAGTCTGCAGTGGTTGCACTGAGGAGTGGCAGCACATACCTGGGCAGGGTTGCAGGCTCTCCAGGCAGGGCGCACGTGAGCCTTATGGTCATCAGGAGTTAAATGTGAGACTGGCTGGCACAGTTGTGTTTTTCTCCTGTGGAGGTATGGAGTTGGTGAATGGTTGGATTTAATGTGAGTTGGGATTTAACCAGGTGAGCACATGGGAGGGAGAGAGGGGTTAGGGAGGGGGAAGGTTGCCAGACAGTGAGTGTAACGATGGCTCTCAGAATGTGATTTGGGGGAAAAGGAGGGTTGGGCTTGAGAGGGGTAATGGATAGGAAACAGTGGCTTTGGGACTGAAGGTGTCTGAGTAGAAGCAGGCTCACTGGGCTGAAATGGGCTAAGTTAGCGAGCAGGAGGGTTTCTGAGGTACCGCTTTTATTGGTGGTGACAACGTCCGGAGAATGACAATGGGAGAGGGTGGCTGGTGGGCATTGGAGGAAGAGAGAATGGTGGTGAATAAGTCAAAGAACAGAGGTGCTGAATTTGGATAAGTCATTGCTAAGAAAGGTTACAGAGCCAGAGTGGAGAGAAAGATAGGGAGTCAGGTGCCAGAAACTTCCACGATTCAAGAGGATCACTTAGGTGTTGTTAGATGACGGGACGTACTGTCTTGGAGGGACACATTTGCAGAATCCACCAGTTTTTAAAATGTCACCAATCAGAGTGACCCCAGCGAGTGGTTATGCCTGGCATTCAGGAATACACGTTTGCACTCGCATGCATGCACGTGCACACGTACAAACACACACACACACGCTTTCTTGTTGAAACATTAGAGGCAAAGCCTAACAAATTTGTGCTTTATTTAGTTCAAGTCCTTGGTCTGATCATAGCTTGGTTTTTGGATGAAAATATAAAATTATTTGCTGGAATAAGATCAAACGCTTCCACGCCTGATATTTTGTAATTTTAGCAGCTAACTTTGAGTTTATGTATGTGTGGAAGGAGGACAGAGGGTATGAAAGGAGGGAAACTACTTTCAATAATCTCTTACTATAGCAACTTGCAGTTTACAAAGGTCTTTCATCCAGATTATCCACTTGTTCCTCATGACATCCCCTATCAGGTAGGTAATTTCACATCCTCTTTGTGGGATGAGGAAACGGAAATGCCAAGAGTGTAAATCTCTGCAGATCTGGGACAAGGCCTGGGGTTTTCAAGCTTATTGACTTCCTCCCTCTCCACCTTTAAAAATGAAAAAGTCGAGTATAATGCATTCTTTAAAGACAGTAACCAAACCTGGTACCTGGGGAAACTCCACAAAAGGGCTTGGACGAATCAGTGAATTTTATTTAAGCCGTTTTATACAAATGCCATTGTCAATAGTTGGAGATTCTCGTTTGCTGCTAGGAAGCATGTAAACAACCAGCTGTGGATCTGAGCTGAATGTTCAGTGGACCCTGCAAGATACCTCATTTTCCAGAGCATCATAAAAAGGGGTTAATTGCTAAGTTCTTGAGGGAACCAACTTAAATCAGCTGAAATAGCTACTAAATCTTAAGTCATGAAATTGATAGGCTGCTTTGCCGACTGCCCGGACCACCACTCTCCAGATGAATCCACGTGCCTCTGCACAGCACCATGCCACCGGGTGACCATCACCAAGGGCATATCTCTGAGAGTGCTCAGCTATCCATTTGGCTGCCTGAGACAGTCTTAACTCTTCAGCTGCACAGACCTTGCCGTGGGCCATTCTGGGAACTGACCCTTCGTGGATAAAGGCAAATCTTGCTCTGGGGTGGAAGTAATTTAAATTAAAAGCTGCCCTGTGGGGGGAACCCTATGATTCCTCCCAGGAAGAAAGGCATCTTTTCAATTTGTGACCTCATTCTCAGTGGCTGGCTTTCTTCTTTTCTTGATTTTCTTTGTTTCATCTGAGCCCAGGCAGTGGTGCACCACCATGTCTGCATTCTAGCAATAGGAAGTGGGGATGGGGAGAGGGGGCGATGGGAAGGGCTGGGCAGATGGCCCCAGACAAACAGGTAGGGCTTGGGGGTTCTGGCATGGAGATTGGGATGGCTGGAGCCTCACTGGTGGAAGAAGCCCTGCAGCGGCAAGGGTGGTACTCAGATGCCCAGGGCTCACGCCAGCACCAGGCATTGAGCAGCAAGACTGTTCAGCTCACCTGGACAGAGTCAGGAGGCTGCTGACACCCTGGTTTCCATGGGCGGTGACTCAATGTGGGAGGGCCTTGGCTTACTGATAATTGGCCTGCACTTGCAGTGGCTGAGTGGGGCTGAGAAGTCTAGAGGGATAAAATAACCATGTCACTTCTCCAGGAGTACTTGACATCGTTGTAACAGCAGGCCTCTCCCAGTGCAACTTTCCCGTGGAGTGTAGGTAAAGTTGTCACCCAGGGAGGGGTGACACAGCAGCCTAGAAGAAAGATGGCAGGAGTCAGGAAGGAGGTCAGTTTGGTGACGCACATGGGACAGGGAATCTAAGTGAGACAGGGACAGACAGGGATTTCTCCTCCCCAGCATCATGCCCACTGGCTATCATCACCTGTGGGACAGGAAAAATGTACCATGGAGCTGCAGAAATGCAGAGCACCCAGAGCAGGCAGACAGCAGTGAAGTCTTCTGGGGTACAGGGAGGAGGCATATGGTGCCTGAATTTCCATGGTAACTGGTTCAATACGGGAGGGGTTCAGAAAGCCACCAACCAGGTTGCTAGAAAAGTCAGGTCACCTGAAGCTCCTTCTCTTAAAGTAACTCAGAACCCAGCAGTTTATAGCCCTCTGTCCTCATCCTCTACTCTGCTCAGGCTGGTGACAACACAGCTCCTCAAACCTTCTGCCTTCAGACCTGCTTCCACCTCCACTGCAGCTCCGTCTCCAGTGTGGTCCATTGCACAAAGCTCAGCTCAAGCCCCCATCTCCTCTTACACACTTCCTGCCTCAATTTCACATCTGTAGTAAGTGGATAGAGACTCCTGTGTTCTTTATAGGGTTGTTGGGAGGGAAAAAATGAGGCAAAGTGTATGAAAATGCTCATTAAACACTAAAGGGCTATACAAATATGAGGTTACATTTTACTAGGAGTCGTCATAATCACGACTAGAATAGACTCCATTTTATGTGATAGAGAATGAGTAATCCACACTGTGCATTATCTTGTAACAATGTTCCACTTGCATTTGATTCATCTTCTCAGCCAGGTGGTGAACTCCTTGAGGGTAGGGACTCTGTCCTGTGTTAGTAGATACTGTTGCTTCTACCAACATATTGTTTAGTTCAAGGTAAGTGCCAGATTGTTTGGTTGATTGATCTCTGCCCTCCATCAGAAGAGCCCACTTCTCAGCTAAGGGAGAGAACAGGAGTCCAAGGGATCGGACTCAGTCTCCTAACAATAGAACTACAGTTAACTGGATCACCCTCTTATTGCCCTATGGAAGGATCCAGCTTGGGATCCAGCATGGCGGCTTGGTTCCAGAAGCAAGTATCTCAAGACAGCAAGGTGGAACTTCATGACCTTTTATGATCCAACCTCAGAAGTCACACAGAATCACTTCTGCCAGTCTACTGGCTGATGCAGTCACAAAGTTTCACCCTGATCCAATGGGAGGGAACATAGATCCCTGCTTCTTGATGAGGGTAGGGAGGTAGCAAGGCTCTAGAAAAAAGTTTGGAAAACTTTTTCTTAAAGGAGCAGGTAGTAAATATTTTAGACTTGCACGCCATGTATCTTCATTCTGAGATGCTGATTGAAGACACCATGATGACCTGGAACATCACTTTCTCATGGTAGAGATCCAAAGATTAAGAGGGGCAAGTGAAAACGTGATGTCTCTTAAAGTGACATCTTAGAACTGGAATGTGCCACTTCTGCCCATATTCCATTGACCAAAGAAAGTTATATGACCAAACCCAGAGTCAGTGGGGTGAGGAGGTGTACTTAACCAGGGAAGCTATTGTACGGTGTTCCCTAAACTTCATAGGTTGAAGTCCTTACCCCCTGTACGTTTTCTGGTATCCCCAGTATCTAATATGACCTTATTTGGAGATAGGATCTTTACAAAAGTAATCAACTTTAAATGAGGTCATCAAGGTGACTGGTGTCCTTATAAAAAGAGACAAATTGGACACACAGACACAGGCAAAGGGAAGACAGTGTAAAGATATAGGGAGAAGACATCCACTTACAAGCCAAAAAGAGAGGCCTGGAACAGATCCTCCTCTCATAATCCTCAGGAAGAACCAGCCCCGCCAACACCTTCATGTTGGACTTCTAGCCTCCAGAACTGTGACAAAATAAATTTTTGTTGTTTAACCCACCCTAGCAAACTAAAATAGAAGCATGGCAGGAGAAGGAAGGGAAGGAAAAATTAAGGACAGATAATATAATCTATGACAATGTTATTCTGCTAATTGTTTTATTTTTTTCCTTTTTGTCTTTTTTTGTGACCGGCAACGGATCACAACCCTCAGTGTCGCGCCCGTACCGGACCGGGACTGGCAACGGAATTGCAACCCTTGGTATTGCGCCCGCACCTCGCTCAGCCAGTGAGCGGCCGGTCTGTATGTGGGATCCGAACCCTCGGCGGGAGCGTCGCCATGCTCCCAAGCGGCACACTGTAGCAGTGCGCCACCGGGCCGGCCCTAGTTGTTTTAAAAATTAAAATATAACATAGTAAAGAACCCGTTGAAAGTCCTTTTCTCATTAGCAATAAGTCTATAACAGCAATAACAATAGCAACAGTGAAATAACTAAAATTCCAGTACTACTATATGCCAGCATTGTTCTAAGCTCCTTACATGTATAAACTGATTTAATCTTCAAACCAAAATAATATCTATGAAGTAGAAACTATTGCTATCTCCAAGTTAAAGATGAAGGAACTGAGCCCAGAGAGGTTAAGCCACTTGCCAAAGCTCACACAGCTCAGCAGTGGAGTTAACATATAGCCCAAGAGATCTATTTCCAGAGCCTGAGCCCCTAACCACTGTACTTTATGCCCTCTCTCACACTCGATACTGTATTTTCTTTCTCTTTGGGGATCTCCAATACATTTGAATAATCTGTCCACATCGGGCAGACAAATTCCATTTCTTATCACAGCCTGCAATCCTACAGGATCTGGCCCCTGCAGTCCCCCTTGGACCCATTTCAAATCACTCTGTTCTTCACTCCAGCACATTGACTTTTTCTGTTCTCAAGCACACCATGATTGTCCCTCCTTAAAATCTTTGCACTTGTTCTTCCTTCTTTCTGGAATACCCTTCCCCAGCTCATTTCCTGGATGCACCTTTTTGTTATTCAAGTTTGAGCTCAAATGTGGTGCTCCCTAGAGAGATCATCTACCACCCTACCAATGCAGCTTACGCCCACCTCAGCCACCCTGCGTCGTTGCCCTTTTATTCATGGCTCTCATCAACATCTGAAATTTTCTTTTAAAATTTATCTGTTTACTTGTACATCGTCTATCTCCCTCCCTCTAGAATGTAAACCCATGA